>NC_044919.1:3111846-3129971 GCF_003576645.1 Ipomoea triloba | reverse complement strand
TTTGCAGCAGTGGAGAAGCCAATCACCCCTCGCCGCGGCCACCACCCCATCACCCCCACCACCACTAACACCACCCCACCCCCCCCACTACCACCACTACACTACTACCACCCCCACTCCCCACTACCTACACTGATCGATCGTGGATGAATTTGGAGTGAGGTAGCATCTACAACCCCTTGCCCAAGTGATTAGGATGTTCATTGTCGTTCACCTATCCCATGCTAGATCTGGCCAATCGTGGCAGACAGTCGGGTGGGTCCATTTAGTGAAAAGCTGGAGGTGGGAGGACCACTAAGGTGGTTGGTGTGTTCTTGAGGCTTGTGTCATAACATGCAGACACGTGTCATGTAAACGGCGGTTTGGCAAAAAAAAAAAAGGAAAAAAAAAGAAGCACTTTTGATGGATACACGTGTAGCTGGGGGTAGCAAAGCACGTTGTCTACTTGTTTTCCCACAACATGCGCCATTGCACCCTTAAGAGTAATATAAAAAGGAGTGATGTTGTCTAGTTTAGACCATCACGTACCAATGTTTTTTTTTACTCTATTCACTCTGACTTCTCCACATGTTCCGCAGTGCAGTTTGTCTTGTTCGTTAACAACATCCAACTGTTTTTTACATTGGTTAATCAGTTAGACAATAGCTTGGTGTACTGTACTGGATCATTAGGCCTAGCTGCCTAGGTACATCCAATTGTTTTTTTTTTTTGTTTTTTTTTTGTTTTGAATATTTGTCTTTATAGTTTGACAACCAATTTTAAAAAAGTTCAAAATTTTCATACACCTATCATTTTTTAAGTATAAAAATTTGATTTTTACAGTATTTTGTGTAGAAACATTCCCATTGAAATTTGTTTAAAGGAATAAAAGTTGGCGGCGTAAGTACGTCAGTCGTCAGGTAGTCCTAAATTGACGACTACACTCAAATTTTAATTTTGTTAATCTCTTTCTGTTGACATTCTCTCAAAAATTTTAAAGATGATGCTCTAATATTTCGTACACTTAATAAGTTAAAAACATATACTTTATTAGGATAAAAAATATAACTTGATCTAATTCAAAACATGTTTATGGCACTAGTATTTTATTTTATAGATCTTTCTATAGACGTTTATGTGTATTATATATATTTGCATTAGGTATTATGACATCCATATTGATAATACTTAATACAACAACAAATATTAATTGTACACAATATTATCAAATAATTTGCTCTACACAAACTCTATAGACTTTATTTAAAAAAAAAAAAAGGATTTGTTGGAGGGTCCAATTACTATTTGACTCTTGTTGGAGTTAGATTTTGACTCTTCATTATTGCTTTTTCTGACTCTTGTTTGGGGATGTCTGACTTTTCTGCACAGCCAGTGGCCCACCCTCACTGCCTACCCATTAAAAAACAATTTTTTAAACAATAATTCTGGTAGATGCGTAGTGCCCAGTTACAACTTCTGCAAAAATAATAATACTCAGTAAAATATTACTCCACCGATCACTATTTGTCAAATGTTATCATTTAATAATTTATCACCAATAATAAAAGTAATAATATATTTCAAATGCCTCAAAAGAATGATTAAGTTGGTTAAATATGATTCTTACACTTTAAATTATGAATTTGATTATTGTCAACATTCTTTTAGTCAAACATGTCGCACATGATCTTTTTAATATTGTGTGTGATTTGTAAATTATTACTTATGAACAAAATTTACCTAGTGTACACATTTGAAATAGTGATTGTGGGTTTCCTTCATCACTACTAATAATAATAACAACAACAATCTAACCCTATAACAATAACAACAACAACAATAATAATACTATATTTCAAAAGTCTTGAAAGGGATGATCATGTGAGTGGAACATGATTTTTGTACTTGAAGATTATGAATTTGATTTTTATCAACATTCTTTTGATCGAGCTTGTCGCACGAAATCTTTCTAACACAGTGTGTGATTTGCATAGAAGTGAGATTTACTAAACTAACACTATCGAATAGTAGTTGCGGATTTTCTCGAACATATAGATGAATAAATTTTAGAACTCGGTTAATAAATGATTAGAGTTTGAACATTTGCAGGCTCGTTTGCTAAGAGTTCGTGAACAATCACATTTGTGTTCGTTTAATAATTAATGTTAATGAATAAGCTCATTTAGTGTTCGTTTAATAATATAACAAACAAACTTGTTAATTGTTCGTTTAATAATGTTCACGAATACGAACGAGCTTGTTCACGATCATATAAGAACACTTCTTAAGGTGAGAACATGCAAACAATCATGAGTACACACAATCACTCTTGGGTCTCTACCGTCATGCTTGGAGTAGATTTTGTGTTATGAATGAACACATACTAGATTGTGTGCCGCAATTTATCCAGGCACAATCTATCTTTTGTGCATTTGTGTTGTAACTTGTGTGTATTTACGAAAAATTTTGTAGAAACATGTGGCTGAATGACAAAAAGTCCATTCATAGAACCTTATCCACACATAGGAGCTTTGAGAACACAAGGCACAAATTGCTTTCCCATTGGCAACAACACCAAGATATTTTCCTTGAAGCAATTAACCATTTCACTCTCTCACCCCTTCAATTCCCCAAGTAATCATCTTTCTTTCTATACAACATCAAATCCCTAATAATCAATTCCCATAAACCCTCCCTCCATGGCTGCAATCTCAATCTCTCACTCTCTGCACAGCACCAGGGTTTCACATCTGCAACTCTACACCAAAAGATCATTCATCTCCGCCGTTTCTTGCCGGACCGGCGACCCGCCGGAGCCTTTGAAACCCAGAACGCACAAGGAAAAGAAGGGCAAAACATTGGCAGTAGTAGAGATTGTTGGTGGGGTGGAAAAGCTGGGAAAATGGTTGAAGGATAGTTTGGGTCCAAAGAAGAAGGGTGACTGGAAGGACTTGGCACTGATGAGCCTGTCATTTGCTGTATATGTGTATATATCTCAGCAGATAGTTTGTGCTTATTGTGCTTGGATGTCCTTGCTCAAGCAATCTTTGTAGAATATATGTTATAAGATTGATTCATCAAAGTCATATGTTTATTTTACTGTGTTTTTATGATGAGGTCTTCTTGTTTGATTTGTAAACAGAAGCCTGCAGCAGTGTATAGTTGAAGTCTACAAAGCTAGGGTGGTTGCAGATTAAGAACAATTATGTGTTCTTTTAATGCATATATCACACTTATGTAGTTTTATATGTATATGAATACATAAATGTGTAAAATAGTGAAATTAGATCTTAATTTTACCTGCTTATGGCTGATGTGACACTAGTGTAGACTAATATGTGTCATCCTAATGTGTACATGAATTTTGGGTGTAAATTTTATTTTTAAAATTGTAAACTTTTTTTTTTTTTAAAAAAAAAAAAGAAAAAAAGTAGTCACCAATTTCATTAAGCGTCCACAATCGTTCTCATCCACGGATAACCACGGTTAGTTTTACAGAATATAAACTAAGTATTGCCCATAGTTATGCAGTCAAAATCCTTTAATTCATTGAATCTAGTTTATGCAATTGTATTATCTCATCTAAAAAAAAAAAACATACATGATGACTGAGTAGCAGAAATGCATATTTGGTCCTCTCTCTATATAAGTATATATACACTCCACATACATGCCAAGAAGTGATTGGATACCAACTGATAATCCAATAAACTTGTGCCACCTCAAATCCAAGGTGCATCTAGGGCATACATGCTCTATCTCGTCGTATGACAGTCTGACAGACGATTCACATGCAAACATAAGAGAGATCTTTCTGTGGTGTTTCCACATGCATGCTCTTATTTCCTGTCCAAATAGGTACAACTTCCATGTAATGTCTTCATTTGTCGTCTATTTGTACATTGTTGACTTAGATTCTAAATCTTCATTGATGCACTTTTACTTTTCCACCATTTCTGATCTCATCTGCCTATTTTGACAAGTTTTTAAATCATTCCAGCATGCCAAAGTTCACCAATATGAATTATATAGTTCACCAAAGTTCACCTTTATTTAACTTTAATAATAAAGGGGGTTAGATTCTTATTAACAGTTTTTGAAGGAGTGTTCGATCAGTCAACCATTGTCCAAAATTTGAAAGAGAAAATAGTTCTACTCAATACTCATAGGTGTGAGCTATTAGGTACTTATATGTGATGAGTAACTACATTAAAAAAAGAAAAAAAGATATTATAACTCTCTATTTTAAAATAAAACGAAAAAGAGAAAAAATTGTATAATTTTCTACTTTTGAACTGATATTATGTTATATGGCATTATAAAACCTGACGGTTCGGCACCATTCTAATCTTTCTCATTTCTAATCATTTTGTCATGCACTGAGGTTTCTTCAGAAACCTCAGACTACAGAAGCTTCACATCACTTTGAAGAGAAAAAAATGACTACAACAAAGTGATCACTCTAAAGCCCAGTTCCTACAGAGAGGTTTTTTTTTTTTTTTTTTAGATTGCTTTCTTGAATTCCATGCACCACAGCTCTCTTCTAATGGAAGACAAAGAAAGATTCACAAGTGTGATCTAGAGATAACTCAAACATTAACTTGTCACAGCCTTCAGAAAATTGTCATATGGACTTGAAGCCGGTGGTACGAAGAAGCCGGGATGACAATGAAATTCAGCTGCACATGACATTGGAGCAGTGTTCATTGATGGTAGATCAAATACACTGAAAGGGTGTGGATTGTCATTTGCATTCCCAGCCTGCAGTAGAAATGGTTTCAGATATCCACACTATGCAGATTGCAATTGCGAAATGATTAATCAGTTAATTAGCTTTCTGCCCACAGACAAAATTTGAAACTTTTCTTATGACATTTCAAGGGATAGCATTCATACCATATAGCTTGACCAAAACATTTTGTTGTGCTATTATACTTACTGTAGGGAAATTCTGATCATCAAAGGTAAATGGGTTGGTGTTTTCCTGAAAATAGTCTTCGAAAAGATTTTCTTGAACCTCTTCGGCACTCATAATGTCCATCTTGTTCTGCTTTCCCATTTGAAGAGCCTCACACTGACTATCATAATCCATGAATGCTGTTTCAGGACTTTCCGATACTGTTTCTGCATCAACTGTTGTATCTAAGACCTGCAAATGTTTCACCTATACAACTTTAGAAAAGCAGCAGCTTGGGATTTTAGAACAGATATCTCTATGCTAAGTAAAGATAGTAAAAGAAAATTTGAGGTTTAATTTCAGTCTGGCAAGCATGATTCAAATTGCATCTCACATTATTCTGTTATTCTACTGGAGTCCTCACTCTAGAGGTAAGTAATACAGAATAGAATAAAAATGTATGGTGGAATGTCTAGCATTTTGTATGAAAAGGCGGCCTTTAAGTTATGATTCAGGGAATCCCTTCCATGGAATTCCACTTAGAAGTTCAAAAGGGGGGAAGTTCGCAATTTGCAGTTTACTATCACAAAAAATCTTTCATCCCCATTTCTTTGTTCTTAAATAAATGAAAATCATTCTCTTTCTCGTCAAAACAAGAGAAACAATTCCATTTCTACCCATCCAAACACATCGTATGCACAGAAGCTCCAAAAGTGCACATCCTAATTAATAACTCCTGGTTGGTTGAGAAAAAGGAAATTAGACATACCAAATCCAAAAATTGGTTGACATCCATGAGGCTTGGTTCTTCCAAAATAATCTGAGGGTTGGGATCTGTCTGACTCTCAACTCCATTAATTGAAAAGCTGTCATTGCTTGTGAGAATTGGATCTACATCCTGCACACCCAAAACACATGAATGAATCTGGAAAAGTTCCAAATGAAAAAGAACTATAAGTGATTTTTTCCTATCACCCCGTCTGATGTTTTGTACTCTTATGATTCAAATTGATAGAATCAGTCAGGTACTTGAGTGAGTACCTTAGCTCTCAATGGACAGACATCATCTGGAATAAATGTTTTAAGCAACTGCTCCTGAATAGCATTTATATCTTTCTGCAAATGATACAAGATGACAACCATTATCATCAACAGGAGAAAACAATATCCTAAGGCAAAGGGCACAAGAAATATACATCTAATGACCGCTTCAAGCTGTCCACAATCATTGAAGCAAAAGATTCTGTAGATTTTTTCTCAGACTTCTGTAAGGCTGAAAGTGATCTCAGGGCATCTTCGTCATCCTCTTTTGATCCATAAACTTTCATCATAGGGTCCAATGTACTGGTTACATCCTGCAGTTTGCACTCATCCCCCAACTTAAGGAATGGGTCAACCTGTTGGAGATCATTGATATAAAATTAACAAAATCAATACTTAAACACAGAAACATTCATTCAACAAGCAGCTAAAGATGAATATATGAATTATATGATGCCTAAATTGCGTGAACATAGAAAAAATGATGTTTTCTCGTACTGTTTTATCTATTAATGCAGCCTTGGCAGAAGCAAGTAGACGGGTTAAGTTGTAGACTTTTGATGAGAAAACAATCATAGATGTTGACAATGTGAAGAGTGATCGGAGGCGTGATGGTGGAAGCTTCCCTTCAAACATGAAAACAATGGTTTCAAGAAAGCAGGCAAATTTATCATCACAGAACTACTTGTTAAGTAATAAGGAAAAAGAAGAATCTCCAATAAATAAAGATGAAAGCATATAATGATCAAATATATCAGTAAATAAAGATGAAAGCTTCCCTACACATACCTCCTTGAAGAGAAATGTTCCGCAATGAAAATGCAAGCTGGAAACTTCGAATAAGAGAATCATGGCAGCTTTTCTGATCAAATTATTTAAGAGCAAGCTGTCAAATAATGACCAATTAATGTAAAAGAAGCATCTTGTATGTGGGATCAGCATGAGGGATATTGTATTATCATTTGTTATGAATACCAATATGTACTTTTATTTTTATTCTTATTTTTCTTTAATCAAAAGTGGATCACACCTTCATTCGTGAAAACAAAATCACCAAACTGTAAGTATGAGCAATTGCTTCATAATTCTTGGGTGTATTCGTAGGAGAGATGGCCTGCGCCCATATGGAAGAAAGCAATAGGCTAATATGTTGTGTTTTCAACTTCAGAGAATTGCAGTCCTGCATTGAGCTAGATAGAATCATCACAAATTATGGAGAAAGAATCTTTTTTTTTTTTTAATGAATTCGTCATTTAAAGGAAACTTAGCATGCCAGAATGTAAAACATACCGGTTCCCTTTCCACATTGCCCATTCCTTTTCCTTCATCAATTTCTGACAATTGAAGCCTTTTACTACTGTAAGCTCGGCTATAGCTTGATTTCAATCGGGTTAACATCGATTGGTTATTCATTTGTTCATTCTCATCATTCAAAATGTTCTCCTTTCCATCCATAATTTCTTGTGAGGGATGCTTCTTCTTACTCAACTTGTCAAATAAAGCAGCAGAAACAGAAAACACTGAAACAGTTCTGGACAATGTTCTCTGAATACCACCTTTCTTTGCACTGGTGGAAGGACAAGGGCAAAAGGATGATGGAACAAGTACAACAGAAAATAAACGATGTGCCTCAATTCTTGTTTCATGGTCTGGTGAGACCATGGCTAAAAGTATTTGATGAAACAAAGCCTCGGGGAAAGCCTGAAGAAATAATGTACATTAGAGAGATATATCAACATAAAATTGCTACAGAACAGACTAAAGAAATAAAGCCAATCTTGCCTTGTTTTGAAATGATAAATTTGGTAATGATGATACTATTTGAGCAGTACGATGCACAGTAGCGATCGTATCCCTAGCTGTAACTGTTGCATTTGAGATGCTCTCCAACATCACTGCCATCATATCAAGAATTGGGCCAGGATCTCCAATCTGTTTTACAGAGTATAACAGTTTACATTTCCTAGTTTATACCTTCTTAAATAGAGGAAAAGACTATAATCTCTCTTTCATTTTTGTCTTTTTACTTTTCATTTATTACTTCCTTAATTAATTTATAGGCGTGTTTGTGTGTGTTGGGGGTGGGGGTGGGGGTGGGGGTGTTGTCCTATCTAAGTTGACCAGCAAGAATCTAAAATAGTTTTCAAAAAAAGAGCAAGAATCTAAAATAATGAAAACTGATGATCTCATTCAAACTCAAATAAGTACATCACACATTCAAATAAATAAAAAGAAGCTCAGTGACAACAATAACATCTATGATATGCTCTTGAAAAATTAAAAAAGGAGGAAAGCTCACCTTACGAGACATCTGGACAAGGCATTCATCAACTGCAGCATGTAATTTTTTGTTCTGCTCAATTATATCTTCCCCTAGATCAGATTGATCAAGGGAATTGTGTTGGCTTTTCCGAAGGTGTCTCATCATATCACCAAATGCACCAACAATTGTAACTGATGACTCCACCTTTGACTTCAGTGCAAGGGAGGTTGCAACTTCAACAATATCTACTTGCTTATCAGGGTTTTTGAGGACGTTCTTGTGATCAAGATGCTTGATTAATGTACACAACAAAAAATGTGCATTGTGCCCTGAATTTCAAGGAAACCAACAAAATAAATCTAAGGTGAAATTGAGAAATAAAACAATGACAAACAGCACCTTATACTGAAATATGAATTCAGAAGATCCAGACAAAAGAAAGATAAAGCACCAGAGTTCTCCACAATCCATTGCATGTCCAACAAAACAGAAATGGCAACTCCATGTAGAGGTGACCAAAGATCTTCATTATCAAAATAACGGAATAAAGACTCTAAAATACGGCGTACTGTTGTTGCTTCTTTCGCCAACTTTGCCATGTTATGTAAGCACACTTTAGACCAAAATTTCGGGTTTGTAGATTCTTCTCTGTTCATAAAAGGTTATTGGAGATGAGGTGGTTAATAGTTCAAGAAAAATTTAACTTCATGCTCAAAATACCATGGCAAGAGGGAATTACAGGGTCACACTAAGGCCTCTGTCAGTCACAATATTCTTCCAAGAGGTAGCTCTGCTGAGTGCTTCAGATGATGCATTAGCCTGGTTTACACCTGCACATTCTTGTCTATCCTGGTCATTTTCTGTATCTTGGTTATCATTATTAAGGCAGTCAGGTTTATCCTCAGGGCCTTCATAGTTTTCCAAGACAACAGCAACAACCTGGTAATGTAAATTTGAAGACAGGAGAATCCAAGCAGCATAATAACCAAGCATATTAGGCACAGGGTGGAAAATGCTCACAGGACTTAAAAGGAGAAAGAAACATTAACAGTGAGCATTTCACTTCACACCAATTTAGTATGATTTTTCTCTGAAAAAAATGGAATGTGTTGGAATTACTGTATGAGGACAAAATCAACCAAGAATTGCACCTCATACAGAACAACAATTGTGTATGATGGAAGAATGAAATAAATTGTTGAAATATAGAAACTCTAGGATACACTAGGTGTGTATAGATATATAGAATAACAATTCTGGTGTGATGCTCAATTTTGAATTATAGTAATGGAGGAAAGGTTCTATGTTTGACTTACATTGTCAAATTCTGCTGGCATGTGACCAAATTCACCCATGAACCAAACCTGCTCATCAACAACTAGAATTGCTAAAACAATGACAAAAAGTTGAGGATTTGCATGACATATCTTAAGAAAGAGGAGAAACTTAATATTACGCACTAGCAATTTGTCTACATTTTATAGGTAATTGGTTTTAAAATTATCTAGGGAAAAGTTGCAGAAACAACTGGATGGAAATGAAACCATGGCCATAGGTTTGCAACAAAAATGTAAAAAAATTATCAATTATTTAAACCAACAGGTGTTAAAGGTAAATGATACAGAAGAATGCTGAAGAACCAGTTTACCATAGAAGAGAGCACTTGAAGTCCAGAACAGCGTATTTTCAGTATCCTTTCCTCAGTTCCCATCTCTTGAGCAATTAGGCAGAGTTTTGGTATTAAGCTTTCTAAATTAAACATATACGTTGCATCACTCTGTACATCAGAAACAGTGTATAAGCTCCATCTCCCAGATAACTTAATAGTTCTTCATCTCTAAGTCAATTAACAGTGTAACAAAGACAGAAAAATAAGGGCTATAACCTGGTTAGTAATGAAGTGAAAGAGGGCTAGGCATGCAGCAATGCGAACTTCATCATACTTTATCTGATCCAACAACACGTTTACAATATCAAGAAAGCTTCCTGCAAATAATGGCCTGTCATACAGTACTTATTTGTCATCAGCACTGTTTGTATGAAGAAATCAGTTCAAAGGTGCAGCTCATTGAAGACCCCAAAATTTCCTCTTATGACAAAGGCCATAAATCAGAATTTCTGATAGAAAAGAGACATGCAGAAAAAGAAAAAAATTCAAGAAACTTATATGCATTTGGCATGCATCATAAAGAGGAGAAGTTAGAGGTAAGGTTCATTTTTCATTGGGCATGCTTCCCTTCCTTGGTGGAAGGAGAACTAGGCAGAACATGATTGCCAATTTCTCTCACCAATAGAAAGTGTAAAAAAAAGAAGTGCTGCAAATTTAACACACTGTTGGAGTCTTTTACCATCCCATGATGTTAAAAGAGCTATTGCATGGGGTTTAAAGTGCAGTGCCTTCACTAATATGGATACTTCATAGATTTCTCTAGACCTCCCAGGCTGTTTTAATTTCTTCCTTTCATAAGAATACCTGCCCTTGCAAGCTATTTCTCAATTCAGTACTCAACTTGGCCAAGTTTATGGATAGGTGTCTAACACAATCAGTCATCCATGAAGGGAGAACTCTAGAATGCCTACTTGATTGAAAGACCAAGAATTTAAAGTTTGTAGTACAAAGTCATCAGAAATCCAAAGCAGACATTTCTATAATTATCAACAATTTGTAATAATTAGAAAGTTGAACTCACATTTGCTGGTTGCAAGATGTTAGTAACCTCTGGTAGACATACATGACAATTTTTACAGATGAAAGATTCTCGTTTCTTAATTCCCGGTAGCACCGTTGCTCAAGAGAAGTCGTGATCTGATAAAAGATCAAGTATATTTAATTAAAGGTTTATGGTCTGGTGAAAATAGACGCCACTAGTCATCTTTGTGCATAGTTTGCTAGATGAAAATTCATGACTCATCTTTTGCTAGATGAAGCATCAAACATATTGAATGGAAGAAGAAAAAAGATGTTGAAAAGCCAATAACTCTACCACAAACAAGATCAGGTTATATAATCTAAATTCAAGTTGAGAAATTAGCCTAACCCTCGGTATACGAAGTGGATTTTTTGAAGCATATTCACATAATTTGCTAACCATTCGTTCATTGGGTTCCGCATCCTGTAAAAAGTAAGGGTTTGATTAATCAGTAATTGAACAGGCAATCATATTACTCAAATTATGAAACCATATTTTTAATGAACCAAAAAAAGTAAATACACAGAACACACTTTTTTTATGCAAAGAAACAGAGATTTAGATTTATAACTAAGGACATGGGCACAGGGATAACAAGTAACAAGGATAAATGAACAAGGACATAAACCTATAATAAGTAATAACAAGGGGACAAGGGTAACCAAGTAACATGGATGAATGAACACCCATCTCTACTCTCTAGAGGGATTACATCACAGAGGAACCGAATGCAGATAACAAACTGAGCAAAACACTAGAAGATTATAGCAAGCCGAGGAGGCTAATAGGAATTTGTTTATGAATGTTGAACCTAAAACAGAAGATAGAAATTTCCTGAACTTTTCATACATTAAAGCCCAATGCTCCATCTAAACATTGGCTCATTTACCCCTCAATAGCTTTTCAGGCTTGAATAAGCAAGCAATCAGATGTCGAAAACGAAATGCAATGAAAGATGAAACTGAGAATCGGGCATGCATTGCATATTAAGGAAGAGAAGACTAACCGGAGATCGGGGGAAGATATTGGCAAGCATCTTCTTGTATCGTTTCACAGGCTGCCGTGACCTTGGCCGCATTGCCGGGCAAAAAAAACAGAGCTGATCGCAGGCCGGCATCACCGTATGCGAAATCACACCCATATTTCAGAAGGTTATTGAAAATGGAGAATATACACAGTGCGATTGTGGATATAGTTTTGGATAGGGTGTTGTTTTTACTTCAAAAATTTCGAGTTTCCTTTTTTAGATTCCTTTCTTTTTCAACAGGGACCGATAACTGAAGGTGCCATGGTTCTGGGCGGCCTGAGGAGAGAGGGAGATCGGAGAACTCCCAAGGCCGATCGAATCTCCGACTTCCTCAAATATCGTCTACGTATGATATAGAGGGAGAGAAGAAGAGAAAGACAGAGGGAGACTAGACATAAATGGGCTTTTCCTCATATTTATAACAGACTTTTTCGCGCCTTTGCATGCCTACTGCCTACACGTCGTCGTCAAACCATTTTCTTCAAATTTAATGTTATACACTTCTACTTTTATCATCCTACTTTTATACTAATTATTTATATTTAATAAACTTAAACACACCTAACATAATTAATTTGAATGAGGTATAAGTATTTTTGCATATAACATTCAGATTCAGTATGAGGTATAAGTATTTTGCATACAACATTCACAAGAGATCGAGGGCTTTGTTTTTGCATATAACATTTAGTATTTCCCTGCATGAGCTCGAAAGCTTTATTTTTTTTAAATACAACATTCAATATCTCCCCACAAGAGCTTTGTTTTTGCATACAACATTCAATATCTCCCTACGAGAGCTTTGTATACAACATTCAGTGTCTCCCCATGAGAGCTCTTTAACATAATCCATAGAAGTTGACTTACCAACACTACGAAATTGAGCAAAAGCAATTAGACTTGCATAAACTTTGATCCCAAAAGAAAAGACAAGAAAATCCACCAATGGCAGAAAACAAAATGGATCAAATTGATAGTTAAGCCATTGTACTTGATGCTTTCCAAAGGTCTTAGTGCAAAAAGTACAAATTTAAGCTTCAAAGTAGCTACTAGCTAGTTCAAACACGATACAAGTTTGCAGAACATAAGGTGGGACACCTTCATGACTGAGGCGCACATTTGGTTTGATTGATCTAAGAGTGCTCCAACACTGTATATACAATCCCAGTGGCTCAAGTGGATCAAAACTCCCGTGTGTGCTTCGCCAGTTCAGTCTACAGAAATTTGAAAAGATGGATGATCATAAAGTGGACATAGATGAATGAAATACAGCATAAAGGTATTCACATTTCAGACAAATTTTGTATAAAGGGAATAGAGAAATGCAGTCGTATTATCACAACAGCTCAATGCTTATCAGAAGGTAAACAACGAACCCATGCAGGAGAGATTGCGAAATGACATGCACTAATTATGAATGGCCCCCTAAAACAAAGATTTTGCTCAGTCATGGCAAAATTAAAAAGAAACTTAACTATTTAGAGAATCTAATGTAAGTATGTAACTACTCATTCAGGACACAAGAGTAGTATAGATTATACCAATTTTATCAATAGTTTACTTAGGAATATTTCATTTGTCAACAGTTATTAACAAGAACCTGAAAGGATATAGCTAATCAGAACTTAGTACAATCCATTTATAACATGAGATTTTAATAGTCCAGGAAAAGAAAGCCAAGAGAATGGCATGCAGAATACCTGCTTGTCACACAATCAAACTTCCTTTCTTAGAGATCTTTTAGTTACATCAACCCATCATGGAAGAAATGCAAAAGAAGTTGAACAAAATAACATTCTCAGATAAAAACAACACTGACTGATGCATTCCAAGGTGATATCAGGAATGAGCAAGCACCTAGTTTTCATCTAAGATAACACCTCCATTGTTTGGTTGACACCATTTCCAATGAGCAAGTTAGCATGACTTTCGAAATTCCTTATTGGAATGCATATGAGCATATCAATATGTACATGTTGTGTTTCATTCTCAGGCATAAAAAACAGTTAATTTCGAAAGGAACATTATTCAGGAACAAAATGTTATGCATCAGAGAATAGGCAAATGGTGCTAAAAGAAAGTCTAGAAAACGATCATACCTCAAACTCATTCTTCAGATGATCAAGCTCCTTGTCAAGATCATTAATAGCCTGATTATAAGCCTGCATTGGTGAAGACTGGCTTGCTGTTTGAATCTGCAGGTAGAGGAGAGGAAAAGGTCAGCAGTGAAAAGACTGAAACTACTCAAAATACACTAACAACGTTCATAAAATAGCGAGGAACACAGAAACATGGAACGAGAGGATCACTTGCCCTCAGTGTGATTTTGTACTGAAGTGGGTGAGGCAGCTTGTAGCCAGCAAAGAGAATATTCTCATCCCTGTGCAATTGCCTGCGACCACAACCAGAATCAGCAAACTAGGGTTCATAGAAGCTATCTAAGGAAAAAAAAAAAAAAAAGTGGAGGAAATTACATGCGTAGAATGTTGCCGATGGTGTGGTCTTCTCTCTCGATCGTTAAGGTAGCGGCATTTATAATCTTGGTGTCCCGCTCGTAGGAAACCCTAGCGAGAGAAAGCAGAGAGAGAATCCATAAGTACTGGATAACAGATTACATGAACAAATTGCAGAGAGAGAGAGAAAAGTACTTCTTGACGCCTTCAGGGACGACGAATCGTTCGTAACGATCGGGAGCATTCATTTTTGCTTGCTAATTCTTCTTCTTCCTCCTCTTCTCCGATGCCCGGTCACTGTGGTTTAATCTCTCATGCTTCCAGAATTAAGCAAGGGTTTTATACCAGTAGTAAACAATACCAACGGCGTCGTTCTGTCTTACTTTCTAGTTTTTTTTTTTTTTTTTTTTTTTTAAAGATTATTATTGGTGAAACAAACACAAACTTCATATCAAAAGCTTTAAACATTGGTAATTTTATATCAAATATTTACATTTTGTAGCAATTTTACCTATTATCATACACATCATTATATGATTTGGCTAGTATTTGACAACAAACCATACATGATTTGACATTATTATCATATTTTTTAACGATTTAATACTATCTCGGGTTCTTCAATTATAGTGATTTTGCCATGTTTAATCTTAAATTTTCAAATTGACCACCTGTAATTCTTCAAATTTTAACGCTTTCAGGAGGACTTTGTTGGTTAAATTTAAAATTTGAAGAATCATGAGTGGTTAATTTGGATCACGGATGGTAACAATTTGAAAGTTGAGAAAGTAGTTATGAAACAATGTACCAAAAAATTTATTCCACAATTTCTTTTAAGAGCAATGAATAGGGCTTCCCTTGTCCCAAGCTAACATGTGAGCAGCCATGTTGGAGTGTTTGCCCCATTTCCATACACCGTTACCACACATCTCGAATATATCCAACAAGCCTGGACCATGTGTCGAATTCCAACTAGCAAGAACCACCCAGTATGCCTCCTTGAGCCTCAGGTTTTCAAACCTGAATATGGAGTTATGCCTCACAGGGGGATTATCACTGGGCTAAGAAATAAAGGGATTAGGTGACCATGGACCAAGTTTTCGATTGACTATAAACATCTCCAAGAGTCAGACCAAAATTCTATCAAGCCTTGCTTTAATCCATTCACAGGAAGGCTGTTGTGAGTGGATAGATCTTCAAGTAAATTCCAAACATTGTGTTGCCAATAGCCCAAGAGAAGCTGCATGGGCTATTATTGGTGGAATTTTGTTGTCATATCTAAACATACTAAAAGTATCCACATACTGTTGCAGCTTAAATATAGTGGCAACTCAAGCTAGCTACATTGAGTGGATATTTAACTAAGTGGTTGGAATTTACTTAACTTTGTTGTCATATTTAAATATGACATAACAAAGAGGTGGTAATTAAACATGATAAATGAAATGGTCATCAAATAAGAGGAAGTGACACTCCCAATTAAAAAGTCATGAGATTGAGCCCCAAAAGAAGCAAAAATTCTTAGTTACTCCTCAACAGGTTGAAAAAGAAAATTATAAATAAAATATTACAATAAAACAGAGTCAATAATACTAAAAAATATCCCATACTTGTAATTGATAGAATACTGGATACTAGAATAGAGAAATCCAATCAACTAGCCTATACAATGATCCAAACCAAAAAGTACAAGCAAACTAAGATGCATTTAAGATATCATTTAACAATAATAAATGCTCATATTATTGTAATAGATGCTCCTTATTGTATTTGGTTGCTTCCATTGTACTGGGAATTGTGTAAAGAAATTGCCACCAAGAATGACTGTTTGACTCCTAGGCAAGCTTTGAAACGCTGGTTCAAAGACTGTCTTGACAATCCAAAGAGCTCAAAGGTTTGAAGATTATAGCCGTGCCCGCAGTGACTATCAACGTAACACTCTCCTAATAAACAAGGCTACAACAACATTGGGATACAAATTCCATGACAAATTATTCGACCTAGTACATCAAGAGTTCATGAGAACTAAACAAATCAAGGAATTCAGAGGTCAAAGACCAATAGCAACAAAATCATACCATTCTTACACCATCAATCTTGCAATGATGTCTGAATAGACTGCAAGAAGATACAAAACCTGGAATTACAGTTTGTCTGATTTCTATAAGTAATCAAAAACACATAAACCTACTGCTAAACCAGGATAGAGACGTATGTAAGCGGATGACATTCATCAAAACAAATCCCATATGACACATGACAAATATACACATTTTTGTTCTAAAATTGCACACAATCTCCAATATTTTCCAAACACCTACGTTACAAAACAACCTAGCAACGGATAAGGTTAACATGCACTAATTCCATGAAAACAATTGGCCATTCTCTGTACACTTAACCACAATAGCTACCACAAATAGATTGAAATTTCCAGGTGTTCATCAAGAAAAAACCTTGGGTCACAGACAACAATGTCTAATTCAACTACAGTACAAAGCATAATGCAGACGGCAGACCCCATTCTGGCAAATAGGAAAGACACAATCCATTTCAACTATTATACAATTAACACACATTTACTGTTAATTGTGCCTCAAAACCTAAAAAGGAACTGCAACCAATGGAATATATATCTAGAAACAAAAGCAAACAAAGATAATAAACTTAAAATTTTCATGATTCAGACATCCAAGGAAGGATAGAAGCAGCACAAGCTCTCAAGCCTGGCAAAGGTGAAAGCTCTTAGGCGGCCACTGCGAATGTTTTGAGAAACGAGCCTTAGAATTTATCATCATTACCCAAAGATCACATAGCAAAAAATGAAACAATTCAAAAGAAAAAAAACAAATTTCAAAAGAGATTCAGCGATTAAAAATCAATACTTTATAAAACAAATGAGAAAATTGAAGTTTCAGACATCCAAGGAAGGATAGAAGCAGCACAAGCTCTCAAGCCCGGCGAAGGCGAAAGCTCTTAGGCGGCCACTGCGAATGTTTTGAGAAACAAGCCTTGCTCTTAGGCGGCCACTGCGAATGTTTTGAGAAACAAGCCTTAGATTTTATCATCATCAACAAAGATCACAAAGTGAAAAGGAAACAATTCAATCAAAATATCAAAAACCTAAAAAGATCCAACGATCACAACTCAGAAAATATACAATCTTTAAAATAAAATAAAATAAAATAAGAGGAAAGCCTCAGACATCCAAGGAAGGATAAAAGCAGCACAAGCTCTCAAGCCCGGCGAAGGCGAAAGCTCTTAGGCGGCCACTGCGAATGTTTTGAGAAACAAGCCTTTGGATTTATCATCACTGACTTTACCCATAAAACCAAAAAAAAATAAAAATTCAGCGTTTGAAAAATTTCAAAACCCAAAAATAATCCCCAAAAAATACAAATAAACTTAAAATCCTCAACAAAAAGAAACAACAAGAGATTTCAGTGTCTCAGACATCCAAGGAAAGCAGCATCGGCTCTCAAGCCCGGCGAAAGGCGAAAGCGTCTCTGATGATATATTTAAGGCTTGTTTCTCAAAACATTCGCAGTGGCCGCCTAAGCTTAGGCGGCCACTGCGAATGTTTTGAGAAACAAGCCTTTAAATATATCATCAGAGACCAAAATCATTCAAAACAAAAATGAACAAACAAACAAAGGAATGCTAAATGAAATTCAGATCTGGCGACTATTGGAACCCTAATGAAGTCATAAATGAATTGAAGAAAGAAGGAGTGATTAAAATAGGGATTCGATGGGGGCAGAAGGGTAGGGTTTTA
>NC_044919.1:3036268-3111821 GCF_003576645.1 Ipomoea triloba | reverse complement strand
CTTAGGCGGCCACTGCGAATGTTTTGAGAAACAAGCCTTTAAATATATCATCAGAGACGAATGTTTTGAGAAACAAGCCTTTGGATTTATCATCACTGACTTTACCCATAAAACCAAAAAAAAATAAAAATTCAGCGTTTGAAAAATTTCAAAACCCAAAAATAATCCCCAAAAAATACAAATAAACTTAAAATCCTCAACAAAAAGAAACAACAAGAGATTTCAGTGTCTCAGACATCCAAGGAAAGCAGCATCGGCTCTCAAGCCCGGCGAAAGGCGAAAGCCTTAGGCGGCCACTGCGAATGTTTTGAGAAACAAGCCTTAAATATATCATCAGAGACCAAAATCATTCAAAACAAAAATGAACAAACAACAAAGGAATGCTAAATGAAATTCAGATCTGGCGACTATTGGAACCCTAATGAAGTCATAAATGAATTGAAGAAAGAAGGAGTGATTAAATAGGGATTCGATGGGGGCAGAAGGGGTAGGGTTTTAGGGTTTTTTGCTCCTCCGATTTTCTACGGCGGCGGAGTCGGGTGGATGATGGGAAAATATAGATGAACCGAACCGTTTAGATGGATGATGAGGGAAACAATTCGGGTTTGGCGCTGAACCGATTTTTATTCCCGCTCTATTATTATAGCGGAGTAAAAAAAAAAAGGCCCAGTTTTGACTGAGCCCATTATAAATACCCAATTGATTGGGCCAACTCACTGCTGGAAATCTCATATTTTTCGTCCAACATTTTTTGAACGAAAAACGTAATATATAAATATGAGTTTTATCAATTTTGGTGCACAACTTTAAATTTTTTCAATTTTAGTGTCTAACTTTGTTATTTTTATTAATTTTCATCCTTTCGGTCAAATTGACGATGAAATGTTGCCAGGTTTTATATTTTAAGGGTAGAATCATCATCTCAAGGAAGCATCTCCAATATCTAAACAAAATCACTGTAAATCATATTTATAGGTGTTTGATCGGTGCAAATAATTGGGAATACAAACAAAAACTAGACAAAGATCTATGAGATTTATAGCATCATCGATTGACAAACCCTTCTTTTCTCTTAATATGATTTTTTCTTTTATTTAGATATTGAATATCTTTCTTTTGGATAATGATTTTGCCCTTAAAATATAAAATCCGGCAACATTTTGTTGTCAATTTGACAGGAATGACCAAAACTGATAAAAATAACAAAGTTATGCACCAATATTTTGAAAATTTTAAAGTTGCGCACCAAAATTGATAAAACTCAAAAGTCGTGGGACCAAGAGTGATATTAATTCAAAATCATTGTCGAAAATTTTGTCCAACAACGATTTTTGGTCGGAAATAGCGTCCAATTAACAAAAATTGGACGAAAATTCTAGAGAGAAACTCACCATTCTTAAAACGTGGGAATTTCCGTCCGACTACATCCAACGTTTGATGGAAAACTCACATATTATATTTTGTGATTTTCCTTCCAATTGTTTGGAAGGAAATTCCGACCAACAATTGGACAAAAATATCGAGTACTGTTTAGTTCACGAAATATACTAAAAATGTACGTCTAAAATACGGCTCCATTTTGTAAACTGGTTTGAGAGTAACTAATTGGTCGTTGTAATGTTCCGTTCAACACAATTACAGAAGGACAAATTCATCTATAAACTGGTTTGATATAAGCAAGACTTACTCTCAATTTAGCTTGAGAATTTGAACGAGCTGTCAAACAATGCATTGTCCATCATATAATACAAGACGATATAAGTATGCCATTATTAAAATCAAACGCCTTTCTCTGCTACTCAACTCTGACTTCCACTGCCGGCCTCTGGCCGGAGCTCTAATGGAGCTTTGAGCCGGCGGTTTTGGTTACCTTTTATGTTTGTTCTCGCTCTTCTTCCGCCTCGACCACCGTCGTAACTCCGTCCGCCTCCGACCACCGCCACAGATCTTCTTCTTCCGTTTTCTTTCCCTTTGAATAAAATAATAGTAGGTATGTATTGGGGTTTGTGTTAGTAGTTTTGAACTCCCAACCCTACTTTGACTTTACCCACTTTATTTTCTCTATTATTGTGTTTTTCTCTCGTTAGTTTCACGAGCATTTTTACTCTCGTTACTTTCACGAGCTTTTCATTTTTTCATTAGCATAAATCGTTTAGTTTGGTTTTGACAAGTGTTGATCTTATCCTGGGCGAGCAAAAACGAATGATGACGAAGACCCAGATCTTTGATGAAGCTTTAAGTTCCCTGAAGGAACATAGCTTCATAGTTATGAAACAGTCTGCGATTCAAGTTTTCTATAGCATAGTTAGAAAAGTTGTTTCTATGTCTGACTATAAGGAATGGTTTACCATTTCATTGATCATTGATGTAAACGTTTTATGTTATAATTAATGTAATAGTTATGTTTACCTTCAAAAAAGTATGCCATTATTACATTTTAGGTAACTTGCTTGTTTTATCCCGGAAAAAAAAAATGTTCCAAGCTAAAAGAACAGAGAAGTGAAATAGTAGCGTCGGTTGGTAGGTAATGCAAATTGGGATATCTCAACAAGGGGACGAGAAGGGGTGCGACGTCCGTGCAATCAGAGTTTGGGTGGTGGGGGAGACGGTGACGGTGACGGAAGAGGGAATGTGAATTGAAATTAGGGGTCCATTTGGAAGGCAACGTGAAGATGAAGCCAAACTACCAATGAATTGTCCCCTCCGTTGAATAACGATAAACGCAACAGCCACGCAACCGTGCGTACAAATTTCAAATTCCGGCCCTCTTATGGATAAGAAATAGTAGGATTACGATTCATACCATTTAACAATTTTTATTGATACAACAAATTGACGGGTCTCGGGTATATGTGAATCAATAAGTTTGCATAAATTATGCGTGGATTAATGCTATAATGTATTATAAATATTTCTGTCCAACTACCATATAGTGTAATGACATACAGGTTATCATTCTAAATGAGTGATCATAAGTTTGAATAATGAAACCCAACAAACTTCCTAAAAATGTGATGGGGTCGTGAGACTAAGTCAAGTCTCACCACCTGGGCAGGTACAACTAGAGGCTCGGAGGCCGGCTCGGGGGCCTTTGCGTCCTGCTCGAGATATTCATGGCTCGTGAGACTAAGTCAAGTCCCACCACCTGGACATATATGACTAGCGGTCCGGAGGCCAGAGTTGGTTTCAGAGGCCGTCCCGGGGCCTTTGCGTCCTGCTCGAGATATTCCTCTCTTAGCCTCTCGGTTATGGGCTCATGGATCCCGGGTCTACATTCTTAGGTCATTTACAATATCTCCACAAATTTACAATAATTTTTTTTTCTTAAATAATATTATGGCTAACTAATTGTTGATTGGAGTTGATACAATTTTTAGTCATCTAAGGAAATTACCACTTATGGTCTTTAACTTGGATAAGATAGTAGAGTCACTAGTAGGAGCGGCCTACATGCTGTTGGTGTAGCTCCAACAAACGAGTTGTTACGTTTGACTCTAAATGGGAGAAGCCTATACTTTCAAGTAATGAATGCGGCATGTGAGTTTTCCCATCATCCAAAAAAAAAATGGAACTATAATCATTCAACTTAGAAAGGAAAAATTGCATCTTTGGTCCCTAAGCTTTAAGCAAGTTCCGACTCAGTCCATGAGTTATGGTCGTATCCGAGTTTAATCCCTCAGTTATGAACGAAGTGGCGCATTTGGTCCATGGCCGTTAAAACTAACGGAAAAATTAAAAAATAGTTAAAATTTGAAGGGTAAAATAGGAAATTCACATTTTATTATCCTTCTTATATCAAAATCACTTTTATAACATTATTTTTCACTTCTTAGCCTCTTATTTTCAATATTTTTCAATTCTAAAAGCATTTCAATAACTTTAGTATGACTTGTTAGGAGTCTAGCTCTTGTATAACAAACTTAAGACCTAGTACAAACAAAGAAACACTTGATCATTGTTTTTAAGAATCTGAAAACACTATCCTAATGATTTTTGGTTTCCTTTACTAAGCAACAAAGGTATCAAACTAGAACTTATGAGATACAAAATAATTTCAAGTTTCTCAGGTTGCTTTTATGAGAATTTCACCAAAAGAATAACTTGAGATTTTTAGTATGTAAAAAATATTTTGTATGCAATAGTTTAGTCAATTGTCATTTTTTGAAGTTACAAAAGTTTTTAAAATTTTTATAATTGATTCTTAGGTTCCTCTTTCATTACTCTGGTTTTAACAAAACAGAGTTTTGTATCTCAAAAGTTCTAGTTTGATTACCTTTGTTGCTTAGTAAAGAAAATCGAAAATTATTAGGATAGTGTTTTCAGATGCCTAAACACAATGATCAAGTGTTTCTTTGTTTGTACTAGGTTTTAAGTTTGTTATACGAGAGTCAGGCTACTAACAAGTCATACTAAAATTATTGAAATGCTTTTAGAATCGAAAAATATTGAAAATAAGAGGCTAAGAAGTGAAAAATAATGTTATAAAAGTGATTTTGATATAAGAATAAGAATAAAATGTGAATTTCCTATTTTACCCCTCAAATTTTAATTATTTTTTAATTTTTCCGTTAGTTTTAACGGCCAGGGACCAAATGCGCCACTTTGTTCATAACTGAGGGACTAAACTCGGATACGGTCATAACTCAGGGACTGAGTCGGAACTTGGTTAAAGCTCAGGGACCAAAGATGCAATTTTCCCACTTAGAAATGCTAATAAGGGATGATGAGGGAGTGAAGTTTTCACACATGTGTTTGTATATCAACCAACAGTAGAGAGACAAGGACTGGCTAGGCTATCCAGTCCCTTTCATTCTGATTAAAATGGAACAACTACAACAACAACAAAAAAAACACAACATAATTATAAGCAACAACCATAATCATATAGGCTGATCTTGATCATCATCTAAGATACCATGGTTTTCCCCACTTGAAGTAGACTCTAATAATTGGTCCACTTCCCAGCTTTGTCTGGTTGCAACTCTGTCGTGACCCGGCGCATACTCCTGCAATGTACAACCAAACCAAGCGCCAACAAAATTATTCCCCACTTCTCTACTTGCTCTCTGGTTTGTCATCTCTCCAATAATTTTGCAACCAATTCAACTAGCCTCCTTATGCTATATGATAATAATGTCGGTTTTTAATGTAAAATACCTCCATTTTCGTGATTAAGTCCTTGGCTGTGTCGCCTAAGACCACTATGTTTCTTGCTGAATCGTTGATGAAGCCTTCCTCCACTCCCTTGTCGAACAATGCAAGCAGCCCATCATAGTAGCCATCGACGTTTAACAGCCCAACCTGTTCATACATTTTAAAAAAAGGGATAGATATAGGAAATTAAATGGTTTTAGATATTGGCACCCGGTTGCACTCCCGTATGGAAGGGGGTGGGTTAGAGCCTCAGTGGAGGCAAATAGGCAATATTGACTCTTTGTGCTTCAGTAGGTTGAGAAAGTAGTTATGAACAGATACCGCATTGTAACAGAGTCAGTAGTACTAAAAAAAAAAAGGTTTTAGATAAAGGGTTGTAGAGTTGTTGAGTTGTGGTGGTGTGAGAACGAGAAGGAAAACGTACGGGCTTTTCATGGATTCCCAATTGAGACCAGGTTATCACTTCGAGCAATTCCTCCATGGTCCCATAACCACCTAAAGAAATTCATGGCCATTAAACATTGCGTTTAATTAGAGAGTGGATAGCGACTTTTGAAGGGAAGACAAAAAGTTTCGTTCTTTTCATTCCTTCTGTTGTTTAATGGGAAGTTTACCAGGAAGTGCGATGAAAGCATCAGCGTTTCTCTCCATTTCTGACTTTCTCTGGTGCATGTCTGTCACTACTTTTAGATCTCCCACGGTTTCTCCAGATATCTGTAGATGTTTTACATCAGAAGCAACCGGTTAGTTTGATGTCAAGGGCGAAATATTATTGAAGTTCTTTGATAAGAATGGATGGAATAGTACCTCATGCGGCAAGAGGGCCTTAGGGATTACTCTAGTTAAAACGACGAAAAAAGGAAAAATTGAATTCGTGAAGTTTCATAAAGAAATTTCAATTAGAAAGGGAGAAAAATATAGCGATGAAGCATACCCTAGAACATGACACCCTCCATCAAAGACGGTTTTAGAGACTAAACCCATCAAGCCAACGCTTCCTCCACCGTAAACCAGGTCAATCTTTCGTTCAACCTGTGATTGGAAACGCATCACTCATCAGAATGCATGGAAAGACAGAAGGATGAAAGTAAAGGAAAGTGGAAACCGGAAAGCCCAGTCACGTGCTTCCCGGAAATATTACCAGTTCTTTACCAAGCTGAAGAGTTGCATCACTGAACGACGATCTATAACCAGTCCTACTACCACAGAAAACACAAATTCTCTTAAACCTTCGTTTCTTTTCATCGCTGTTAGATGCCTGATCATCTCCCGGTTCTCCCCCCATTCTTCAAGCAAAGAATTTTTTTTTTCTTTCTATTTTTGCTTATTTGTATTGGGGGTGGATAAAGAATGGTGGGGGAAACAAGAACAAGAGAGATGTGAAGGCTGTGTACTTTAAACGAACAAAAGCCAAACTACTTTTTGATGCTATATACTCATTTGTCATGGACAATCTATATTGTCTGGTTAAACATGTAGCTTCTAGTGTTAGTAAAAGGCCCAGCATGGATCAACAAATCTACAGCCCATCTCTCACAAGCACACACTATTTACCTCCTTCGGGAGCAAATCATCCGCAGTAGCACTCTAACCAGACACCTTAGAAGGGATTAGTATAACGCAATGATACAAACTGTCTAATAAACTATACAATGTTATCAAGAAATGGTCCCATGTCCCTCTCATACATGACAAGATGTGAAATTTCTAATATTTCTGGGAAAAAAAAAATGGAATACTGGGAATTGGGAAATGTAAAAGAAAAGCCCATAACCAACACTTAACTTTCCTTTACTCCCCATCCACATATTCATTCATCATTAACACACCCCACCACCAAAGAAAAAGCAAAAATTCATTCTTGGTGCTATAAGCTCCACAACATTGATTGTACCTTGCCTGCACACTCCCCCACACAAAATGAAGTTATCCCATTGAAAGGGAGGCATGATATGAATACAACCCAATTTTAACCATAAGAAAAACTCAGTTGTCATAGTCACATCCAATCTCAGCTCAGGCTCAGCCTAAGCCTAACCCCAATTCACATCTCACTCGATTCAAACTATACTCAACAACTTCAAGCATGGGGCAACCCAACAAAGTTAGTAACCACAAGATTACGAGTTCAACTCTCCGTAAAATGACCTATTAGGTTTTCTTGGTTCGAGACGGTCAATTATGAACAACATAGACTGATTTACTTACTTGTGGTCGTCTGGAGTTTACCCGAGTGCACACATTTAGTAGTAGCTGGTAGTTTTCCTCGGCACCCAAAAAAACAACTTCAAGCATGGCACCCAATAAATTCATTTTCATTTTCAGACTTGAGCCCACTGAGGAGAACTTCAACTGAGTTCTTACAGCCATTCCCTAGAGCTCCCCTACAGTAAAGATCACATTTTTACCAACTTAGACAGCCCAATTTTGCAGCAGAATGTAGCATACATCAGAGAATAGAGTTCAATCTTTTGCGGGTGGAAAAAAAAAATAAAAAATCTTGAAGGTGTTTATCTAGATTGAAGAAACAAACAATCATATCATACGAGGTAAACAAAAAGTGTAAACAATGGTAATAACAAGCAATTATACCTTCTCTCATGCCATCCGACAAAAAAGCAGCGAGCAAAACAGTATGGACCCCATTTTCGAAGGACATTTAGGCTCATGATAAACGCTTAAAGATTTTTGTCCATCAAATTCTGCTTCCCCTTGACCTTCCTTAATCATTGGTTTCTCTTTCTTTTAATCCGCCAAGAAGAAATAATTTCGTGAAATTAAGCATACTGAAGTCTGAAAATCTGAAATAAGTCGGGCGTTTTACCCCACGTTTTGGGCCTTTAATCTCTCGGATTCTCTAGCCCAATATGGTACTATGGCCCCATTTTGTTAGAGTTATTATACCATAAACCAGGGTCCAGTCGGTCCACCTCGTGGATCCTGACCGTAAACTATGTATTTTTAGTATTGTAAACTTCTATAATATAAAACAGTTGTAAAAGGGAATTTGTGAATACAAAATTACTTAAAGACAAACATTTTTTTTCTATGGGAAATAATCTATAATCAATTACATATACTAGGCATTTGAAGTACATGTATAAATGTGTGTTATGTGCAAAGAATTGGAATATTGTGAAGTCTTAACCACCACAGCTAGGGAAAACATGCCCTATATTTGCATACTTAACATTTGAACATTCTGCTTTAACAACTCCTTTATCTTCACCTATTAAGTTCACATTTTCCAGCAAAATCCCTTTGCATGGAACCGTTTTGCTGCACTCAAACCTTATGGCCAACTCCCTTGCACTTGTTCCTCTAATGTTTCTATATACCACGTTGCTCACTCCCACCGCTTCCACCTGTCGAACGCGAAATAAAAACATCACGTGAAACTTTGTATATATAAAGACATTGGTCGTACGTCTTTAATGGTGCGACCAGTTTTAATCCTCAATTATAAAAATGATATGATGTTGATGGCCAATAACGCCAAATAAAAACATCACGTGAAACTTTGAATGTTTTCAAAGACATGCGTGTTAATTCTACTTTTGATCTTTCTTACCTTCTCGGGACATGGCAGAACGTTGCCATAATTGTCTTTAGGATTATCGCAGTAGAACTGGTCTATAATTATGGGATTTGTTACGTTATGCATTACAATGTTGTCGAACAAGATGTTCCTTGCATATCCATTTCCTCCCTTTACAAACAAAAAAAGGAAGAAAAAAAAAACATTAAAATTTGCAATTGAGACATTTTGCAAGTTACCAACAAGTTGAAACACTACAACAAGGGTTGCGGAAAGCTCAATGCTTTCTGTGACCCCAACATACGCGACTCTTTTATAAAGGTAGTGGAAGGTTTTATATTAGTGAAACTAGTAAAATTGATGTGACATCATATGTGTAATAAGTAACATATCTCTAAGAACCCATATTCCCATAACTTGTTCCTCGTTATTAATATTCTAATAATATTTATTGTATTAATGAATAAAAGTAAAGTACAAATTAACTTCATCTCATTAGGGTGGCATTGAAGCTATGCATGTGAATAATTAATTCTAAGGATGTTTTCTTCGATAGATGTTGTAAAATGTTGTGAACCACCTTGCACGACACTCAATGGGTTGTACTGAGAAAAAACACAATTTGGCTGGATCGATATGTCCACTTTCTTCCTTCAATTAATTCCCACGTTTTAATGTATTTTTCATAATTTATTTATATTTTCTAACTACTCGCAAATTAGTTAATTGATTCAACCACAAATTAAATTAATTAAACTATTCATGTAGATTTATAAAAATTTATGTGTGAAGACATGGTATGCATTTAATACGACATTTAATATTTAAAGTTAAAAAATTAATATTAAATTCTTAATTTAAACTACTAAACTTAAATATTAATCTAGTACTTAAATCTTTAACAACTCTTCCTAACTTCATCAATACTACAAATAAATAAATAAATAAATAAATCGGGGCGAGGCACGGTAGGAAGGGTATCTCCATTCCCTGAATTTTGGCCCCAGTCCCCGTTCTTATGGGAGAGGGGATTGGGGAGAAATTGTCATCCATATTAACAAAAATAACCTATTATAGGATCAAATAAGAACATGATCCTCTTGTAAAAGGTGATGATTGATCAGTTGATCTCAACCGTCTATCATGATTTATCAATGGGTGATATTTATAATTATTGAAAACTTTCAAGTTTTCAATATTTATAAAAAGAACTCCACATCTTCCTCTTATTTTTCAGGCTTCTAGCAACCCTCAAGAGTTAATATACCTAGATATATGAATCAGACTAGTTCTCACTTTTTACATGGAACATGTTCTCATCTGAACCCTTATACACACACACATGGTATATAGTAAAAAAATTTATAACATTGTGGGTTACAATGATGTGTGCTTTGTAAAATTATATCTCGTGCTTTGCAAGTTATACTTTCTCCTTATGTATCTCTGACAATGTACAAAATACAATTTTACAAAACATACCACATTATAACTTATAATATTATAAAATTTGTTTGGTTGTTTGTATCACTATAGATGCAGAGTTTATTCTGACCTGCCAAGTTTTTATTCTGACTCCATTAGTAGTTCCTTTGAACACCACTGTGTCCACAATGATATTTGTAACGTGTTCCTCTAAATCATAATTTTTCCCTAAGCTTCCTATACTGCAAAATAACATTAAAAAAATTGTCTTCATAATTAATTTAATTTGTAGAAAAAAAAATTAATAAGTCAAGAATTTTCACCTGATCCCATGTCCTGGTCCGCATACAATGCGTGATACTCTAACATTCTTTGATTCGTTCACTATTGAAATACAATCATCACCTAATAAAATCAACTTCAACGGGTTAAAAATACTTATAGTAATCAAATTTTGCATATAACTTCATTGGTTGGATCGGATAACATAATCTAGTTATAATTTACTCCATATATTTTAAAAAATGGAGAAATACTTTTATCTTGGAAATTTAAAATGTCGTGTGCTTTAATTTGCCATGTTATGCCTTTTTTTTTAACCGCAGATACATTGGCGGGAAAGTACAACTTCCAAAGCACACAATATTGTAACCTAAGCATTCCATGGCGTTTAGAAGATCTAATGGTGGTACCGAGTACGGTGCATTTAATGTTAGTTCTATCATTGGTATCTCTTTTATTCACGTTAAGAGAAGGGAATATGCATAAGGATACTTTCTAATCAATTAACCAATAAAGCTTAAAATAAGAAGTTAGGACATTTTTATTTGTATTTACCTGTTGCAATCACGGAATTAGTTATCTCGACATCTGTAGTATGTGATATGTGAATTCCATCGGTATTGGGGCTGTCCCCGGGAGCTTGTATAACAATATTTGAAGCCCTAATGCTCTCACTTTCTAAAAAAACAAGGTGCATTTTTGGCGAATTTTTGAACAATAAGTCCTTTACACTTATATTTGTCCCATTTTGAAATGTGACTGCCTGAAAAAAAATAAATTAAAACATATATATTTGGTTAGCCATTTTCAATCTAGATGGTTGGAATCCAATTATTATCAATTAACTTTTAAAATGAGAAAAAAAAACTTACAAATGGTCTATCGCAAATCTGCAAAACAAATTCAATTGGTCAATACAATGACTTTTAGTCAAGATAATTATATAGAACACTAAACTCTTACACCTTTTACTTAGAAGGGTCACTGGGTGGAGAATATACAAGGGCATACATGCATATTCAATTCCCGGCCCCGAATCATATTCCCCACCTTGATATCCACCTTAATAGCCCCTGTCTTCAAATTTCGGGATATATTTTTTCCACCCCATGTGGGTAGAATGATTTCTCGCTTTGACAAATTTTCATTAAGGACAATGAAATTTCTATTCTCAATATTATTTATATTTAATAAAAAAAGAAAAAGTTAAGAACGATTAACCAACCTCACTTTTTTGGACCTTGCAAGATTCTTTCCACCACTGTTGGCCATTACCATCTATGACTCCTCCACCATCAACCATGAAATTTTTCAAGTCACTAAACTTGAGCCAACGGTGTCTGTCATTCTTGTAGTCATTTTTATTCCCATAAGCTTTAATCGTTCCATATAGCTAAAGACGATGTCAATCAAAATCCAAAAAATAAAGAAGATATAATCAAATCAGCACGCATACATGCACATATATATGCATGATTAATAAAAAATTCATAAAAACTTAACTACTATACGACCTAACTTTATTAGTTTATTCAATATGCGAACAAAAATATACAAAGATTTGAAAATCTAAACTATTAAAATTTCCACTAACATGTAATTACCAAAACTATCAGAATCGTCACTTCATGAAAAAAATGACCAAAACCACTACCTCGTAAACCATTCAATGATGCTCATATAAATAATTTAAGAGGTTGAAATTACTAGTTTAGGTATAACTCGATAACCTTAACTCACCCTAAGTTTGAGATTTGGATAACATGGGCCACTAAAGTGTGTTGGACTGAGCATATACGTCCTCCTATTAGGGATCACAAGCATGGATCCTCGTGAGTTACAAAACTTGTTCCAAGCTCTCAAAAACGCCTGGAAAAAAAAAAAAGCCAACAAGAAAATATTAGAACTAACTAGCATTATATATATATATATATATATATATATATATATATATATTGGACAACAGAAATATCAATCACTACTCAAAACTATGTACTTTCTGTGACTGCGAGTTTTTCTAATCACTCAAAACACCATCAACATATATACCTCGGAATCATCTGTGGTTCCATCACCCTTGGCGCCAAAATCATCTACACTCAACACTTTCTGATGAGGCTGTTTCCTGCCTTTCAAATGATTATGATGTCTGTGACCACCTTTGTGGTGTTTCCGGTGGTGGCAGCGGTGGCGGTGGTGGTGGCGGCGGCGGTGGCACGAAGTCTCAGTCTGGAGGAGGCTGCCGCCGTCGCATGAGGCAGAAAATAACGACAGGGCCAAGAATATGACCAGTACGAGGTTTCTTGTCGGAGGCATTTTAATACTAATAAGCTCTATAATAGTTAGAAAGAGAGACACATACAATATGTATAACCAACCAAATTTGTGACTGGGAATTGAAGGGTTTGTCTAAATATGGTGATGACAATAATTTGAGGATTTATATATGTATTTATAGTGCAAGATTCGAGAAGTTAATTGCTTCAAGTCAAAAAAGGAGAGAAGGGTTTCTAGAGAAGCAAAAAGTAGTGACAATTCCATAGACGACGACCTCGTAGACCAGTGGCATAAGATTCATTAGGTTCAATTCTCATTTTCGTCACTGTACCAGAAATTATATTCAGGGTTCAAGATAAGTAAAGAACGAGGTCGGGTAATCATCCTAATGAAAAAAGGATGAGGTAATTTGAGTAAAAATGGGTTTGATGATTTGGTATCTGTGATCTCATCAAGTGTCAATTAAATCTGGGAATTGAAGAAAGACATCATTGTCAAAACGGTTTGTTAATTACTTTTGCCAGTGATAGTTTACCTACAGAAATTGATGTAATATTGTAATGGTGTGTGACCAAACAGTGATTCAGCAGAATGCAATGCCTTGTTAAATATGTATACTATATATGATGTCTGTATAGTATGACTCACTTGCTTTTCCAACGATACAACGTTAACTTGTGTAGTCCAATGAAAGCCTAGTGCTGGTTATGGGTGCAATATAATATATACACACACATATTTATCAACTTATTATTAATTTTTAGAGTAGCAGAGAGCCTGGTCATGATGCCGCCCTCCTGAGAGAGTTTCGAAAAAATTGATATATTAACTATAAGAGAGAGGGTCATGATTTGTAACCATTAAAGATGTGCCTTTATTTAATTCTTAAACTGATAGTTGGCCTAATTAATTAAGGTAGGGATTTGATGACTTAAAATAACTTAAAATATAACCCTTAACAAATCTATAATCCAAACCAAATATGTAATTAATAATTTAATATTATTACATTCCCTAAATCTCCCATTTCCTTTTGTAATCTTATTAGTTAAGGTAATCTCACCTTTCATGAACAAAATCTAAAATATAAATTAAACAAAGTAATATTATATTTTCAAATCCAAACCGAACATATACCGTAATCTTATGTTCCCAAAATTCACATTACATTTCAATAAATAATTTTATTAACTAAAAGGTAATCTCACCTTTCATGAACCAATTCAATCGCCCACTTAAGCTGATAGTTGGGATGTATATGCGATGCTGAAAAACACCTCCCCACGTCGCCTATGCGGGCATATTATTTTTTGACCTACTCCCAACAACACTTGAATCGTAGTCCCTTTCTCTCGGGTGACGGGGAGATTCAAATACAGATCGACAATGACTTTGTGAATGGAATTGGCTTTAACTCCTAGTTGATTGATACGTTTCAATTCGTCTGAATACAAAATTTAAACTGATAGTTAAACCCTACCTTCAAATTTAAATTTTTATATATGATGTTGAAGGTAGTCAAGAATTTTAATTTGCGCAGTCTTCAACCACACTTGGTCCAACAAACCCCTCCTCGATCTATCCACTCCATCCCCAATTAACCTAACAAACAAAAAAGAGTCAACCGAAAAAAGTTCATAGGTGGGCACACAAACCACATGACCGGTTAGGAAGAGAGCCATTAAGTAGAAAATTGGGTGACCAAGTTGGGGAAGTTAGCAGCGTTTTAGGTTGCTTTTGACCCACCCAGTTGATGATGATGAGTTTTGCAAGAAAAAGGTTAAGGTAAGGTAAGGTGGGTTTTTAATTTGACTTGCCGTGGTGTATGTATTTGGGCATAAATCATAAACGACGAACGTAACGTACGTCGCTGGTTTCTAGGGATGGTTTTGGAGCATTGTTGGTTTAACTTTTTATTGAGGGGTTTTGGTTTTCCTTGTTTGTTTCTATCTTCATTGTGGAATTGAAGCAAAATTGCCCAAACACTTCATTCACTGTTACATCATTTCCCTTTTACACCATACCTACCTAACAATTAATGGGTATGCAATCATGCAATGTGTTGTTTGTTCTAGGAATCGGAATCAAATAATTAGTAATTAGAGTAGTTTTAGTAAATGTAATCTATCCTATGTTTAGTATTGATCGACAATTAATCATAAAATTAAGTTGATAGCCGTGACTATCGTGTCATATAGGAGATTGTTTGAAAATATAGATATGATAATTAATGTAAATAGATTTGTTAACGAGTTGATACGATAACGACACAAATATGATTTTTAAATGAGTTAAAGGGATGACATTATATACACATGCACTTAGTTAATAGATTTCAAGTTCACATGGCACGCAAAATATAACATGATAACCTATTTTAAAACCCTTAGACATATTAATACAATTTTTTTTTAGAACATAAAATTTTTTAAAAACTACAATTAAATATAACAAAATAGTAAAATTTGATTCATAACATACATGAAATGATAAAATAATATCTAAAAATTATAATTAATGCTAATATTAACAAAATGGTAAACTACGGAGTACTATATTACTTTGATGGGTAATAAATGAATTCACCACATTTGATGGATTTCTTGTGAACACTGAACACTAATCATGATAAATTTTATCTAATAAGTTATTGAATCACTGTAATTTATTTTTACTATCCGAGACGTGGGGCTTTGGAGACTAGGAAATTTCGGCTTGCATTGGGAAGGGAAACAAATGGGTTCGCTCCATCTAGGCAAACAAACAAATTGGTCAAAGTTATAGTTATTAGGCAATCATCCATTTTGCTCCACTATAAAAAGTTGAATAATTTATATGTATACTTGATTGCTCATTCAAGTCGATGTTCAAATATCATACCCCAAATCATACAGTAATATTGAAAATTGAATATAATATCAATGCTTAATGGCCTTCAACCAAACATACATTCAAGTAATAATTACAAAATTTCACGTAAATCAAAATTTTAAGTGCGAGACAAAACTTAATTCGTTGAAATTGGATAATAGTATTAAGTGCGTATGGGTTGAATATATTAAAATGTAAACTTTTTTTTTTTTTGAAAATAAAATGTAAACTATTAAAATTGCTAGCTTTAATAATCTCTATAAACATATAATTGTCAAATTATATGGCGCATCCAATGTTCACCTTACACACTTTAATGCATATTCATTTTTAGTGTACTAAATGCTTAGGGATAAACTACAAATAAGTCATCGTGGAAGGCGACCATTTCTGGTCGCCCTCGCTAGATATGGCGACCGGCGACGGAATTTTTTCTGGTTTCAGTGGCTCAATTGTTTTATTTTTCCGAGTTTGATGGCTTATTTGGGGGTTATTCAAGTTCGATGGCCTAATTGCTTGTTCTCAAATAGTACGATGGCTTATTTGTAGTTTATCGCAAAAAATTAAGATGGATCTATAATACACTAAAAATAAGCCTATAGTATACTAAAAATGACTATGTATCAAATGTCCATCTTGCTACGTAGACCCTAATTTACGGTATAACCAAATGTGATAAAAAAGATGAAGTCATGTACTAAATATGACAAAAATAATATGTAATGACCAACTGTACGTGAAAAATAACCTAATATTAACAAAATTCAATTTTATTATATATAGGTATATCAGCCGGACCATGCAACTTGGTTTCAGGCTGCATTGTTAGAGCAGGGTAAAAAAAAAAATTTTGCAAGTTTTTTTAAGGCCAAATAGGAAGGAGAAAATATAGGGAAAAGAAGAGAAAAAAAAATTAGTTCAGAAAAAAATGCAAGTTTACGTGCATGACGGGGAGAATCTATGCACATAATGTGCACCAGAAATGGCAAAAGTAGCAAAAATATATGAAAGTCGTGCACTAAATATGACCAAAATATATAATATTTGGTCTTGGATGAAATGATAGTGTCTGGAACATAATTTTCATATTTAGAAAGCCTCAAGTTTGATTAAGGGATGTTCGGGAGAATGAAGTATGATTATTATATTATAAAGAAGTCAATAACAAGTTCTTAGGGTTTATAATATAATCCAGTGAAATCAGAAATTTAAGTTAGAGTCCGTTTGGAAAGCAGGAAAATGACTTCTGGAAAATGTTTTCTGGAAAACGAGTCATTTTTCGGAAAATAGTTTCATTTATAGTGTTTGGATGTATTTTGAAAAATTGTCTTTGTGTGTTTGGTTCATTTTCTGGAAAATGGGTAGAATTGTATAATTAAACATTGTAATTATTTTATTTAAAATATAAAAAATTATAATAATATTATTTATTAAAAAATAGAATTAAAAACTCAAAGAAAAAAAAAAGATAAAACAACAGGTTTCCGGCGAAAACTTGTATTGTGTGGCCGATTTCCGGCGGTTTCCCACCTCTTGGTACATTTTCGGTCATGGGTGATATAGGATATGGGTTGGTTTTGGTCGAGAACATGCGGAACTGTCATTTTGGCGATTCCGGAAAATGACTTACGGAAAAATATTCCGTAAGTCATTTTCTGGAAAAATGAACTGATTTTTCTTGGTCAACAAAAAACATTTTCCGTCGACCGCATTTTCTGAATGTTGCCAAATACCGAAAACTCAGAAAAAATTTTCCAGAAGTCATTTTACGGGTTACCAAACACACCCTTAATAGGGGAAAAAAAAAAAAGTAAAAAAAGGGGTTCTTGGGCCGAGTCTCAGCTTCTTATTGGGCTACTCTTACAGTCATAGAGCTTTCAAAATGAAAACTTCGATATGGTTAAGAATGGGCTAATTCGGCTAAAATCGATGGAGAAGAATATTCTCTTTTTTTTTTTTTTTTTGTTTTTTTCTGAAAACATGGAGAAGAATATTCTTGAAAGCTGTAATGGCAGTTGGGCAACAGATTCCGCGGGGAGTCCAAACAAAGTTACCCGGCACTGTTTGTTCACAATCATTATACTCTACACAACTTTTTCAACCATATTCTCAAATAATATATTTTCAATATATAAACAATGTGCATTTAATATATTAAAAATATACATTATATCTATAAAAATATATTATTTGAGTATTAAAAATACATTATTTTATATAACATATATTCAATACATAAATAATGTACTTTTAATAGATTAAAAAATATATTTTTTATTATGATTTAAACAACACTATGTGAACTATGATCTACATAATAATTTGTCATTTGCTCACCAAGATAATAATAAAAAATATATTTTTAATATATTAAAAATACATTTGTACTCAATGCATATTATACAAAATAATATATTTTTGATATAATATATATTTTTAATATATTAAACGTATATTATTTATTTGTAATACACGTGGTATGCTCCACAAATATGGAATGATTGGTTCAGCAATTTAGTTACGGAAGTGCGACATCCACAAAGGAAACTCTAGTAGTCACTACTCACTACTATCTTCACTGTGCGGAGAGAGAGAGAGAGAGAGAGAGATGGGGAGGAAAGAAGAGGATGGAGTGGAGAGATTGAAGGGAGGTGTGGTGGTGGTGAACCCAACGCCGCAGAGTGGTATCGCTGCCAAGGCGATAGATTGGTTGGAGTGGGCGATCGTGAAGGTGATGCACGATTCTTCCAAGCCGCTTCACTATCTTTCTGGTAATTTCGCTCCAGCTCCTGAAGAAACCCCTCCTTGCAAGGATCTTCCTGTCTCTGGCCACCTCCCTGTAAGTTTCTTCAACTAATGAAGCTGTGTTGTTGTTTTTTATATTTTAATCTTTTATTTCATATTGAAATTCTAGAAATTGAATGAGTTCCTTTGCTTAAACTCGGTGAAACTTAGGCTTTATCAGGAGTGGTGTTCAAGTTTTAGTGCACTCACACACAGATACAGGCAGTGGAGAGTATAGTTGTAAATTTGTGATGGATGAGGCAGGAAGTGAATACTTGGCACTGAAAATTTATAATTTCTGTTGACAATATTGAAGAAGAAATTAGAATACAAGAAATGGAAATGTTTATTGATAAACAAGGCAGGGCGGGTGGCGTAGTGAGTTCCATGCTTACCAAAGAGGCTTTCCCTTATGATAATGACAACATATATATGATATAGTATATTGTGTTGTGAAATAATACTCCATAATGATTAGGAGGATATATCAACAAAATGTTTCCTATGATATAGGGAATATGTTGTGCAGATGTTAATGTTGAAGTGAACAATGTGGCTAATTCAACTACAAGGAATTACTCCTTACTAAATAGATACAGGGAAAACTATTAAACAACAGTACTTGATAAGTGGGTATGGAGTTGGAAATCTGGTTCATTGCGCGTCCTCTTAGTCCATGCACTCAAACCTTATTCAAGTGTTGTAGAGTCTTTTCTTCTTAGTGGTATGTTCATAGCTATTTAATGATTTGAAGAATCTGAAACATATGATAAGCTCTGCTACCAGGAGAAAGGTTGGGCCATGCTTCCTAACTTATGAATAATATATGATATTGTTGGCATTGCAGGAATGCCTAAATGGTGAGTTTGTCAGGGTTGGTCCGAATCCAAAATTTCCTCCAGTGGCCGGGTATCATTGGTATGTCATTTTGTGTCCAGTATAAAATCAATAGGAGTTTTCTTAACCTATGGCTCCCTTGCCTTCGCCTGATAGGAAGTTGGTTAATAATTTTCTCGGAACATTCTTGACTTCATTTTTTCAGCAATTCAGCTCTAGTAATGGTGAAACTATTGTCTAATTTATGGCATTTGCTATTTTTATTTTTCTGAACAATAAAAGTTCCTACTTTCTTACTGTGGGTGAGTGAAGCTTATCCTTATTTTTCTTCTTTTCAGGTTTGATGGAGATGGGTGTGTTGATTTCTTTCCCTCTCTTCCCTCTTTAAACTACAGGTTGTTTCATTTTAAATTATATATGGTCTGCAAATAACTTACTTTTTCTGTAGAATGATTCATGGCTTGCGCATTAAAGATGGAAAAGCAACATATGTCTCTCGTTTTGTGAAGACATCACGTCTTAAGCAAGAACAGTTTTTTGGAGGAGCTAAGTTTATGAAGGTGTGTTTTGAATTATATCTTTCTTTTTGAATGTAGATTGGCCTAAAGTTTCATCTACCTGTAAGTTGCTTGGCTTTCAACACTATGAAGTGAGCTAATGGCAATAATCTATGTAGTAAGGAAAATATTTGGCGGACTTCCATTTTTCTACTCCCAACTTCTACTCCCTCTCACAAGTTTTTGATGTTGACACATTGAAAATAGCCTATCCTTATTTGCCACATCATGGAGTAAAAGTGAGGGAGTAGAATTTGAGAGTACGTATAGTATAACTCATGTAGTAATTATGCATCTGTGTTGTATATTTTAGACATTGTTGCATAAATTGCAGATTGGAGATCTTAAAGGGTTGTTCGGATTGCTTTCGGTTTTCATTCAAACATTAAGAACAAAGCTCAAAGTATTAGATATTTCCTATGGAACAAGCACTGGTAGGTGAATCATGGATTCATGGTTTTCTACTAGTGACAATATGGCTCTTCTTCAATTTTGTAACTGCCAAAACATTTGATTGAGATAAACACACCAATTGATAGAATATTGTTCATCTAATTTTATATCTCCATGCGGAAATTTCTAAGAGTCAATATAATTCTCTTTCTTCCAGCCAATACAGCTTTAATCTATCACCATGGGAAGCTTTTGGCACTTTCAGAGGCTGATAAACCATGTATGGCATATCTCTCTTCTTTAAATCCCATATGATAAATATGCTATCAATCATCTGAACCTTTGTTTATTTCTGATATATCTATTTGAGGTTTGTACATGCCATCTGGTTCAATTAGTTCTATCTTTCTTTAGTTTACGTCTTGTGGACATGATTCATAATTATGAATCCACTAGGGCATGGATTTGGGTTTCTTGCTATTTTTTAGTGCAATGGTACTAAGATAATTTTAATCGATAAATTTGCTTGTCATAATACTTAAATCTTTTTAGCCTCATACTCTGCACAGATGTAGTTAAAGTTTTGGAGGATGGAGATCTACAAACTCTTGGCATGCTGGATTATGACAAAAGATTGTCACATTCCTTCACTGCTCATCCAAAGGTTGACCCAGTGACTGGTAAGAGAAAGATGTGTAATTTCACATAATATGCTTTGGGAATAAAATGGTATTGAATTAGTTATCTAACTAATATGTTTTTATTTAAAGCATCCATGAATTTCTCTCATCACCCTCTCTCCTAATCGGGCGTGGTTATTGCCCTAGCTCTTTTCTGGTTTCCCTTTACATCTGCTGCAGAGGCCATTCTATTTCCTTCTCATTTAGCCACTCCCAACAAGCTACCTTCTCTTGCCTTAAGATATGGCCTCTCTTTGATCCCTGAATGCTAAAACAGCATTAATTACTCCCTCTGTCCCTAAAAAATTGTCTGTTTCCATATATACAATAAATTTATAGCTTCATTATCCTAAAATCCTAAATAGCCTACGTTTATTACGAGAAAAAAACATAAATATATCACTTAGTCAGTACATTAAATATACTTTTCTAAATATGTGTGTCTAGTCAAAGGGGACAATACTTTCAGGACAGAGAGGGTAATTAATACTCTTAAGAACCCCCACTAATATCCTCCATAGTCCCGCTAATGGACTAACTCAATATGAACATCTTGCAATAACACTTCTTAAAATTTCTCTTAAGTAAAGCTCTTGCAATATTATCTAACAAACATTTGACCCCCAGTTCTTTTTATGGCATAATGTTTATCTGACTTGGTAATATTTGCATACAGGGGAGATGTTTACGTTTGGCTATTCTCATACACCACCTTATGTCACATACAGAGTTGTATCTAAGGATGGTATAATGCATGAACCAGTTCCAATAACAGTACCAGAACCAATCATGATGCATGATTTTGCAATTACTGAAAATTATGCGATTTTCATGGATCTCCCTCTGTATTTCAGACCAAAGGTGTAGTACTCGTCCAATTTGAACTTTACCTAGTGTAATTATAGATGAGATGAGCATCAGCTATTTAATTAAACGGAAAAATGATTTTTATTGCTCCACGATGAGATAATGTGACACAAAACTCATGAGAAATAGTCTGTTAAATTCTATAAGTCCCTATAGATATTTGATTAAAACTCATTTAAGAAATCAATGCAAAGAATCTCTATGATTTGGATAATGTTTTCTGTGGGATTCAAGTAGTGTTACATTTTGAAGCATCTGTTCTCTTTAACATCTTATTGCAACCTGTATAGAGGCTTCAAACTCCCCGCTTTCCTGTTCTTTGCTATGTTACAAATAGTGTTTTTATTGCTTGCCAATCTGCACCTAGTGGTCAAATCTTGGCTCACTGATTTTTTAATTTTATTTTTCAGGAAATGGTTAAAAACAAAGAGTTCATATTCAAATTCGACAGTACAAAAAAGGCTCGCTTTGGAGTACTTCCACGCTATGCAAAGAATGAACTGGCTATCCAATGGTTTGAGCTTCCTAACTGCTTCATATTTCACAATGGTGAGTTCTGGGATCACTTGTTCTACTAATGTCGATATACATTTGTATGTTAGACATTAAAAAAGGTTGTTATCTGATTGATAATCTTGAAGAAAGTAATTTTGACACTCAAACAAGCTTGTTTCACACAAGTTAAGGTTACCTGGAAGTTTCAACCATGTCTTAGTTTTGCCTGGTTTTTCAAACTGTATATGGCTAGAGATCGTAACTATTCTTTCCAGAGAACACTGTAATTCTAGCTCATACTTCAACAGGGACGCAATTAGTAGACAAAATATGAGGACTTGTTTATGCTTTTCACAATAGATAAAAGATTACAAAAAAATATTTCTAACTCATGAGTTGCACTTATTCAATAGAGCATTGAGAAGTGCTTTTCTTCAAGTTCAGCACAACCATTTGGTATCTTCTCTAAAAAAACAAGCAACAAAATGAATAAAAGAAATCATCTATCCAGTGGATTGATGCTGTTCAAGCAACCGGAATTATTTTCAAGCACTGAAACAGAAAAGAGTTACTCCCAAATCTCTGTTTTCCCCTTTCCTCCTGGTGTGTATTACACCTCTGCTGCGGTGAATAAGATATCTGGTTTTGTTTCTCACATATCTTGAGAAGATGATTTCAGAAATGCAGTTTTGTTTCTCACATATCTTGAGAAGATGATTTCAGAAATATCTGGTTTTGTTTCTCACATATCTTGAGAGATGATTTCAGAAATGTGGTTTTGTTTCTCACATATCTTGATAAGATGACTTCAGAAATGTCTGTAGGAGCTTGCGGGTTCAGTAAACTTTCCCACCTAATTCTCAATTGCATAGAAATATACAATTGGAAGCTCCATTTTGGTATCTAGCTGTAAATGATAAAGAAAGAACAGTAAGGAAATGAAGTTTTTACTGCTCCATACTAATCTGCAATTTTCATTCTGTATTAGGCATGACCGCATGAAAGATCCAGAAGTGTTATCAGTGCTTTAATCTTTCTTCCTTTCTTAGTGCATTACTTACCCTCCTTTCTTTTCTGACTCCTTGTTAGCCAATGCATGGGAGGAGGGAGATGAAATTGTTTTGATCACATGCCGCCTTGAGAATCTAGATCTAGACATGGTTAATGGAACTGCCGAAGAAGCTCTTGAGAATTTTGCAAACGAGCTGTAGGATTTCTGACATCTTGTGACCTCATTTATATCTTTGACTGGTACTGAGGAATGATCGTGTTTATATTTTGTCAGGTATGAAATGAGATTTAACATGAAAAGCTGTCTAGCAACACAGAAGAAATTATCCGAGTCTGCTGTTGATTTTCCACGGGTGAATGAGAATTACACTGGCAGGTGAGTTGTAATCAATCTACAGTTCATTTACATAGATCATTACTGCTTAGGTAACAAAAACTTTAAGATACTGGGTAATGAATTACCTTATTCATTCTACATTTCTAAGATTCACCTTGGGCATCCTAATTAGTGTGTATGTGAAGAGCTCTTCCATTAACATAATAATATGTTCAGGAAACAAAGATATGTATATGGGACCATATTAAACAGCATTGCAAAGGTCAAGGGGATCGTCAAATTTGATTTGCATGCTGAACCACAGACTGGAAAAACACAGCTTGAAGTTGGAGGAAATGTTCAAGGCATCTTTGACCTAGGACCTGGCAGATTTGGTTCTGAAGCTATCTTTGTTCCCCGTCAGCAAGGTACCTCTTGTGAAGAGGATGATGGCTACTTGATATTCTTTGTACACGATGAAAACACCGGGTACCTCCACTTCCACCTTTACATTGCCTAGATGGTCTTAAGACTTAGTATTTGGTCTGTGTTTTACCTGTAGATTAACAAGTAACTAACAAGTATGATGAAACATAAATTATTATCATCCTAACAAATTCATTCTCTGATACCTTCCACAGAAAATCAGGAGTGTATGTAATTGATGCAAAAACAATGTCAGCTGATCCCGTTGCAGTGGTTGATTTACCTAAACGAGTTCCATATGGATTCCATGCCTTCTTTGTGACTGAGGTATACATTTTATTATGTATGTTGCAACACTTCAATTATTCAAATCCAAACAAGATTTGGTCGTTTTCTTTCAACTTTAAGTTGGCACCTCAGGCTCATAGTTTGGTTTCATGCCCTTATGCACAGGAACAACTTAAAACTCAAGCAGAAATTTGAGACCAAAGGTTGCTGACTCAATCTAGTTAAAGCAAGCATAGAAGTGCTTGGGCAAGCTTTTCTTGTTAAGTATAACTCTGTCAGCTGCAGTAACTGAACTGCTATATTGCTATCTATTTCTGTATATAAAATGCCCATTGTAAAGAACACATGCAACTTCCAAAGCTTGTTTGACTAAGTAATCCTTGTAAACAAACCAAATCTTAAGATTCTGTGACATTAAAACTACAACTGTTGATGTTTCATTTGTTATTATGCTCTTTCCTGCCTAAATAGAAGACACAGAAAACCTCATAAGCCAAAGATTGGTTGATAAAGATGAAAGGTTTACCAGTCATTTTATATATGCATGAAGGTATAGAACAATCAACCAAGATAAAATTTACAATCAACAAAGTGCATTGTAGAACAATATGCAGTGTTTGATAAAAATGAAAATAGCTGGAAAAAAAAAAAGCAAGAAAATTTATTTTACTGAGAATGTGGACAAAAGTAAACAAGCCAAGCAAAGTGCTTCACTAGCTTCAGATTTTTAAAGCTTCTAATCTATAAACAAAATTGTAGTGAAAAGGAAGGTAAACAGGAATTTAAGAAGAAAGAAGAGTATCCCTCAGCAAGCCTAATATCAACCTGGCAAGAAGCCATGGTCCCTCGACCTCTTGCAACCAAGAGGGAGCACCATTGATGCACATGAGTTCAGATTACTAAATGTTTCATCAAAGGGATATAAATAAAAAAAAAAAAAATTACAATAAGAAACAAAGCGAACACCAAACCAATCTTTGATAAAAATAAGGAACACGAAATCTCTTCAGACAATGAATAAAGAACAGATCTATTACAAAAAATAATGGTTCAAATACAAATTAGGGCAATTCTCGATGCAGCCACAAATACACAAATCCAAGATGAAGAAAGAAGCCGATTGTTTAAAATTTAAATGGGGCTCTTGCTGCAAACCCTAATGTGGTTTTCATGCCGCCCAGTCCCGACAGTATATATAGCCTTTTTCTTTTTCGATTTCTGCCCTAGTGTTTTCATTTATTTATAACTAAGCCACAAACTTTCTTATTATTGATTTCGTTAAAAATACTAATGTAGCCCCTATCTTATTTATCTTCTTATCAATTTTGTCTTATCTTTTTGTTTTCAATTTATATTTATATTTTTAATATTTCAATCATTTATTACTAGAGTAAATAATCCATCCAAGTATCGGCAAATTATTGTGTGGATCATGATCCATATAGTTGTGTGGACTATGAATATAAGGTACATTTTTAATATACTAAAAGTATATTATTTGTATACTGAATGTACATTATTTCATAGTATATAAAATAATATATTTTCAGATAGTATATAAAATAATATATTTTCAGTACTTAAATAATGTACTTTCCGTACAATGTACTTTGAGCAGATAAGAAGATGTCATTCTTCTTATTTTGAAGAAAGGCAAGGAAATCAAAAATCAAAACACTATACATGAGTTGGCAAACAAGATTCACAAGAACATCTCAAAACACCACAAGTTGCTGTCTACAAGTTCAACACCAGTATCTTTTTTTTCTGGTAAGCCAACCACAATAATCACACTACAAGTTCTCAGTCTATAATTATATATCAGCATATCTACAAGAGTGGGAAGATGCAATAGAAACAGATGGCTGACCATTACAGAGCCCGAGTCTATTCGTTTCTAGCCATCTCGCCCACGTAGGTAAACACAAGCCAAGAATGAATTGCCAGAGCACAGCAGTGCTGCAGGGAAGTGTCGTCTCCCGTGTAAGAAGGGATGGATTGTCGCCCACCAGCTTCCCCTGCACGAGGACTCTCGAGGTGGTGGTGGTGGAGAGTCCTTACCCCTCCATTACACAGGAACGACTTTTCAATTGCTGGGTGGCGCCCCGTGAGGAGCCTGATTTCCCATCAAGCTCCAGTTTTGACGAAGAAAACTTCCCTTTTCGTTTCCGGTTGACTCTGTAAAATGCACCGATGGGAAGCCATGGCCATGGCTGTCACCGTTAGAGGAAGCGTGTGCTCTGCGCATTTCTTTTACAGCAGACTGCCCTTCGCTGTTCGTAGACAAATGCTCTGAACCCGACGAGTGGCCCGAGTTTGTTGTAGCAGTTGCACCAGATTGCGTATGCTCGTCTGTTTTCGAATTCATATCATTTAGCGTTTTTGTATTGAGAAATCGGCCTCCTGACCCCCTTGCTCTCCTCAGTGCATGTTGATGGCGAGATTCATGAAGATATGGCTATTAGATTAAAAAAAAAGAGGACCTCACAAGTGTTACGATTTTATTAGATTTAATACCTCAAAAATACAAAAAGAAAAGTTTTCACAAGATACTAGGGTATCAACTATGCATCAGTCAATTCATTTTGTAAGAACATATTCCACTTCTGGTCACTCGGCCATAGTGGCATTTAAATGACCATGAAATCTGAGGTTTGTTATAACCAAGTACTTAATCCAAAAATTTCACTATAGTCGAGAAACAAAAATTAGAATTAATTCCATTCGGAATTGAATTGTGTGAAAGGTCATAAAGCCCCTTTTTTATAGTCATGCACTAAAATTGGAAGCATTGATAATCAAGCACCTAAACGAAAAATGCCACTATAGTCAAAGGGCTAAAAATGGAATAAATTCATTCTGTTATAATATTTTCCCCTTTACCCAAAGCCAAAATTTACACATCATCATCAAGTTACAGTGATAACAAAGAGGTAAACATAGTGAAAATCAGTGAATTTAAGCAATGCTACCACAAGCAGTTATAAATTAAAGTAGAAAGTTACGCATTGAGATTTTTACCCGTCTGGCTTTAATGGCTTTCTTTTCAAGTTCCGCTTTAGCTCTAACCCGCCTTCGCCTTAAAATCCCATTATATTGTTTTGCGTTGACGTAGACAGGTTCCTCCTCCATTTCAAGAGGCAAAGGCATTCTAGCGTGATGAACTCCAAACAGGTGAGATTGTACCTGAAAACATGCAGTAAATAAATGTGCGGGTGTAAAAATTAATAACAAATGAAAAATTCAAAATACCATAGAAGAGCATTTGTCCACTAGAAATCAGAAGAAAAAACACATCTACTGGACAGCACAAAGCACGAAAAGCCAAAGACAATGGATGTCTGGAGACCGAAGATGAGAAGAAGGGTTTGTGCTTACCGGTGAGCAGTAGCTAATCATTCCCCCATATTGCGGATCTGCATACGGGTATGATGCCAACATCTGCAAAAAACACGTTAATAAACTAGTGAGCTCTGAAAGATAGATACTCTGTAACTTTGAAAGGATCAGCAACATCCACATCCCCGGCAGGCGGAGGAAGGATAATGAGTTTATCACACGGGTAGCAACTACTTGAGCGAGTAGAAGAATAACTTACAATTGAATGACCCACGAGTTCCATTTGGGAATTCGCCCCAAGCTGCTCGCTCATAACAGCGGGGATCGAAGAAGCATGTTTGAGGTGCTGCTCGTCTTGACTATTACTTTCATTTGATCCTAGAAAGACCATCATTAGATATTAAAAACGATGCTCATAAGTCATAACACCCTTATAGAAAAATTCCGTTTTTCTGTACTGACGAAATATGGAAAGCAAGAAAGAAAGTAGAGCATACTGCAATTGGCGAAAGTACCAGATTGTGCAGTTGAATTCGTTTCTTTTTCTTTGTTACCACCTTCGGCATTCCCCTGTGACTCGTTTGTTTCAAAGGAAATAGACCCGTTTGTGTTTGTTTCTTGCCCGAAGGTAGGCATACCATTGTCACCAAAACCACGCCACCAAGGTTGCATGTAGACAGTTGATTGTGAGATGCTCGGTAGTCCAGTCTCTAAGGGATGGCTTTCGTGCTTAACTATAGCCAGGCACAACAAAGAGGCTCTCAGAAACGACGAATAATCTAATCACAAAATTTACTGTGCAAGCTGCAAAACGAACAAAATAAAACCTTAGAGAGCTGACAACTCAGATTCATTAAGGCCTTAGAGATTACATCAAAAAACATCACAAATCATTTATTAGTTTCGTCTTTAATCACTCCACACTGTAGTACAGTAGTACAACATGATTTATTAATTTCGACAAGAGAAACAACAGCTCGGTTGGCATTCACAAAAGACAGAAAACTGTATAGGAATCCCAGAAGTTTCTGGAGTATATCCCTTTCTCACTTGGGAGATTCAGAGACTAAGAATCAATTTCAAAGGTCAATGGTTTACAATCCATAAGTGAACAATACTGACCAGAACCTTAAAAAACACAATTGTGTACACATTGATTCATTAAAAACCCTAAATTCAATCCATAAACTAAATGATCCCATATCTCCATATTAAAGATATATACATCCTCTTGCAAATTTCAGATAAACTTTCTCAAATGTTGAATATAAGATAAATAGTAAAGCATAAAAATGAAGAACAGATTTACTAAAATTAAAGCAAAACACCAATAATTGTGTTCAATCTGCATATATTGGTTTGCAAAATTCAATATCTGTTATCTATTTTTGTCTTAGGCTGTTGTTGTCAACCAATTAAACCTCAAGAAAATAGGTTATAAATGAGAGAATCAAGAATACCCAATCACAAAATCCCAATTGGGTATCCAATAATTCCAAAATTCTGCAAAAAAAGAAGAGAATTTTATATATGTCCAAAGAGACTTACCCTTTCATGTGGGGATAAGAGCAGTGAAAGAAACCCTCCTTTTAATGCCCTTGAAAGATTTTCAGAGCTCACAGAATCCCATTTGTCTATGCAAACTAAAACTAGTGGCTGATGACAACACTAATTCACTATATTATGTATCTATATGTGGGGAGAGAGAGAGAGAGATGAATCGGATTACGTGAATTTTATTTATTTACTTTTTTTTTTTTTTTGATTTATTAAGGTTCACGCTAAAGTCGCTCTCATGTCTCTGTTAAGGAAAAAAGCTTCCAGATGACTTAATTGAGTTGATTAACCTTGTGATTATCATTGTCGGATGTATATCAAATTCCCAACCAGTCCCCGTGTTTTCTCCATAATTACTTTTTTATCAAAAAAAATTAATACTAGGGATTTAGCTGGACTAATTTTAAGCACACATGATTTTGTCTCTAGAACTATTACTGAGGTAAATTGCAAGTCACGTAATCAATCCATGCACTCTATTTTTCATGCGCGCACAAGGAATCTACTACGTAATTCACATTTTTCATCATCATATTCGAACTCTTGCACTATCTATCGCATTCAATCGTAACACATCAGGCCAGACAACAAACAATTACGCTAAACTCAGGGGACTTTTTTTTTTTTTTTTTTTTTAATAGCATACTTGTATTTGCATATTGTGGACGAGACTAGGATTTATAAATCTAAGTGGATTTCTTAAGTTGCTAATTAGAACGAAGCTATAGAATGATAGTATACAATATGAGTGTGTGAAGTTAATCAAGTAATTGTCTTGAACCTCTACAACGCCAATGTGTGAATTATGTTTAAAGTGGACAGATTTCTCGTTTGCACTGACATTTGACCCTGTCTGTCGAGCCATTGATTCGCTGTAATTTACATCCTCCCAAATGCGCGTAATTAACATTCAAGTACTAAAAATTGTAGAAAACATAATTAATCTACAAATCATGAAAATGTTGCATAGAATGATAGAATGGATATGCTTTGTTTTAGTTACATTCTTTGCCAATGTGAGCACCACAAATTAACATGCATTGTATAAAACGACTTTTAAACCCAAATATTGACATATACCAAAACATATAGCCCACAATTTTAACCACCAAAATGAGATTTCTTGTGGGCAAGAAACAAAAGCTAACCATATACATAGGAAGGACGACGACCAAGTCCCTATGTTCGCGGAGAGTGATATAGGCAATGCGCAATTGTTATATCATGGATCACGATTAATATTGTATTGTGAACGCAAATACAAAATTTTTGTACTTTCAGTTAATATATTTTGTACCTACAGTTAATAGTTTATGTACATGTAAACAAATAACTTTATAATTGGTGACACATAATAGCTACAGGTACAGAAACTGTCAATTGCATGTATAGAATGTGTCAACTACATATACAGAACCTGAAGATTATTTTTGGATCAGGGTCTACAATGCAAGGTAAACATAGTCCATGGTATAATTTGCGGGCAATGGGTCAACATTGTTTCTTTTTTAGATAATTCGGGTTTCTCGATTTCTGAATTTCATGAACCCATTATTAGGCGTATAAGGAAGTAATTCGAGTCAATTTAATTTTAAAATTAACACCAAATTACATTTTTTGTGTATAAAAATTCAACCCGCTCTAAATATTAGTGACAGAAATAAAACCCTTTCACCTTCTAAGTAAATTTTAAATGAGAGTTTTCATTTACTAAATTAATGCACTAGAGCGCTCAAGATTGCTTGTTACGATAATGTGTAGTCAATAGAGATTGAAGTGACTTATTAGGCAAAGAGTTCTACTACATGTATTATCAAATCTAGCTTTTTAAATTTTATTTTTTAATATGACGTACATTGATAAATTATCTTTTTTCATGTAAGTCTCAATATAAATGTCTACATCAAGATTTTATCTATTGTAGTAAAAAATTTAGAATATAAAATGGGAGTAAACATAGTATTTTCTATTGGCAAAAATTGAAGTTATCTGCGTGGCACGAAGAAGGGGACAAAATATAGGCAAATTATACTGTGCACCACGGTGCACATAGCAATGTGCACCACGTACCTAAACGACGCCGTTTTGAGCATTGTAAACTAATCGTCTGTTTTTTTTGGAAATCACGTTTCCCGTTTCGGCCGTTCTCTGTATTTATGTTAATATTCTGTGTATCCCAGGCAATCATTATGTGTATTTTAGGCAACCGTTCTGTGTATTATAGGCAACCGTTATGTGTATTCATGTTAGTAACACATGTTGTGATTTCATGTTAGTAACAGATGTTGTGATGTGTTTGTACATTCGAATGTTTAGGATGATGGGTTCTGTGTATTTTGTGTAAATATTATGTGTATTCATGTTATTAACACAAGTTATGATGTGTTTAATTTGTGCATTCGAATGTTAGGAGGATGAGTTCTGTGTATTATGGGCATCAATATTCTGTGTATTATGGGCAAACATTCTGTGTATTATAGGCAAACGTTCTGTGTATTATATATAATGATTATGTGTATTATAGATAATGAATTCCCTGGAGTCATTCGCGTCCACTAACATCTGTGTATTTTGTGTCAATATTCTGTGTATTATGGGCAAACATTCTGTGTATTCTAAGCAAACGTTCTATGTATTATAGATAATGATTATGTGTATTATAAATAATGAATTCCCTGAGTCATTCGCGTCCGCGTCTACTAACACCGAAACGACGTCGTTTTACGTACGTGGTGCACATTGCTATGTGCACCGTGGTACAGGGTATAACGATTGCAAAATATAAGTTACACGTTTTTCAAGAAAACGATAAAATTGTCAATTGTGGAGTAGAAAATATTTACCAATTATTGAGGTAATGTTGGAAAAAATAGAAGTGATATATTTTCAAAAAGTAAGTATTTTTGTAAAGAGTAAATTTTATTTTTTAGTATTCAATTATTGTGTTTTATATTTAGCTATGCTCTTTTTATTTTATTTTATTTTATTACATTGTTGATTTTTAGTTCATTGAGTTTTTAATTTAAATGTTTGTTATTCCACCTTTAATAAATATGAGAGTAAATTGCACTTTTGGTCCTTTGACTATTAGGGTCTTATTAATTTGAGTACGCGACTTTTAAAACTAACAAATTAGTCCATTAACTATGCTTTTTTTAATAGATTTGGTCCTCCGGGCCAAATCACTGGTCAAATTTGGCCGGAAAATCATAACCCAATTTTAATTATTTGTAAGTGAGGGCATAAAGGTCATTTTACAAGGTCTTCTTCTTCTGGAAGCTTCTCGACGTTTTGCTCCTCTGCGAGGCGGAGTTTAGCCATTTCAACAGCCTATACTATTTGAATGTTTAATTGAAATGTGTTTTGATAATAAACTGGAAATATTTTTTCCTAAAATCTTTTCATAAACATAAAAAAAAATAAATTATGAGTATCCAAAGTAATGCCTAGCATTAGCATAACAGAATTGGTGATCTCTTCTCTTTCTCATATGAACTTGTAACAAGAATACATACAGATTGATTGAGGCGTTTGTGTATGATGGAAATGGCGTTTTTCGTCTTAGCTTAATCCAGGCTTACTGTATGTACTGAGACAGGGAGGTAGATTAGAGTCTTGTACAAGTTACATTACATGGAAGAGAAAGGCGGGAATGTGCAGCACCGGCCGCCGTCGAACGAGGCTGCGCCGCCTCCCACTCTTGCGGAATTCATCGGAACAGCCTGTGCCGACTCGCTTCGGATGACGTTGACGATGCTGGCGTGGCTCGGCGTTCCTTCCTCTATCGTTGTCGTCGTATTGGCCTCAATCATCTTCCTCCCCTTCACCAAGGCCATGATGTATACCTCTCCTCTCTTATTTACACGATTATTCATTGTAATGTGTATTTGTGGTGTGCAACTGAACTATTGTGTGATTAATTCTTAATTTCAGGGTATTTGGATTGTTGTTTCTATTGATGTTCATTCCGATTGATCAAAACAGTAAACCCTTAATATCTCCATGGAAATTCTAGCATCGTCGGCGAGCTTGGCAAGGAAGAAGAAGATCACCATGTAAAATAACATTTTTGCCCTCACTTATAAATAATTAAAATTGGGTTATGATTTTCCGGCCAAATTTGACTGGTGATTGGCCCGGAGGACCAAATCTGTTAAAAAAAGCATAGTTAATGGACTAATTTGTTAGTTTTAAAAGTCGCGTACTCAAATTAATAAGACCCTAATAGTCACAGGACCAAAAGTGTAATTTACTCTAAATATGACTACACAATAACTTTGAAAATAGTTGGTCTACCAGAATGTCACGAGGTTCAATTATTGCTATCATACTCTCGATCCAACTTGTCACACAGGAAATCCTATTACGATTTACCTAAAAAAAAAGATAGCTAACATGTAATTTCTCACAATATCTCATAATTTTTTTAATTAAATGATAAAATTATATATGGCAATTTAAATAAAATCTAATTATGACAAATATATAAAAGTTAACGATGTAACAATGCAAAATAAAAATAGTAAAACTAAATGTAGCATTTGTTATATTAGTTGAAAAATAATGAAATTAACTCACACTTTTAACAAATAAATAAACATGAAATTACTTTTACTTGAAAAGACAAAAAAAAAAAATGCACCTAAAAAATGTGTCACATGTAAGACAATAGGTCACCAAAGATATTATCGAAAATGCCAAAACTAGAATATCAACATAAAATATGGGCACCAACAATTGCACTATTATAGTTTAGAAAGTAAAGATAGAGTTAACTTATTACACTATAAACCTGCTTCGTGTATATATAAAGAAGAGTTCCCAAAAAAATTACTAAAATGAGTATAACATAATTTTAATACATAAAACTAACGAATTTAATTTTTATCAATATTTTTCGTTCAATCGAGTTTGCAATACATAATCTTCTTAGTACAACATACCTCTCCTATATAGTTTGCAAATTACACATGAACAAAGTCTGTGTAATGCGTTGCACAAAATCTCAGATTATGTAATTTGCAAACTATTATGCAGTGCATATTCTCAAATAGGGATCGCAGGTTTTTCGTCTTAAAAAAAAAAAAAGAATTCCCAAAGAAAAAATTAATAAAGTGTGAGCTTTCGTCTTTGCCCCGTTTAAAGTGTACTTCCATCTCTTTCTTCTAGAAATCTCCAAAACCTCAAATATCACTCCAATCTTCTACTCCATCAATAAAGTAACACTTTTGATTTGAATATTTCAACAAATTATTTTAAAAAAGGGTAAAGAAATGAAGCCAGCATGATCATAAGGTTATTTTTGCCAAGATTTTGTAAAGAATAAAGCAAGAGTAAAACTGTTAAAAGTCACAGCTACTTTCTTGGTGAAACAAAAGGAAAATAAAATAACCACTCATCTCTATCTTTACCAAAAAGCTTGTGCTTCCATTTTCTTTAAATATGGGTATTGATTAATCTTGGAGTACAATATATGCTACCAATTTTCATTTACCACTTCTAACTGAGTGGAAATGTGGGTTGTAATAATACAAGATACATAGTGGTGTATACAGAGCATTTAGAGACATCAATACATTCATCCATCACTAGCAGACAGTTTCAAGGAAACATTCCCTCAAGATACTCGTCAAAATTCTCATCATCCTCGTCTGTTTTATTGCGATCCTCGGCTGATGTAGAAGCTTTTGATCCTGTAAAGGAATAAGTGTATAACTGTATAAGTAACAAGGTTGCAAACCCTTGACGGTTTGTATGTTGTGTGAACGGGACATGGTTTGCGTTGCTCTAGGTGGGAAGATGGATACACAGCAGAATGATGAAGAAATGAATGCACATCCCGAATAATAAAAGTGAACCAATGAAGAAATCAAACCTTTTTTCCGTTCTCTCCTGTCATGCTCGTCTTCGTGATTGTCGCTTTCAGATCTTTCCCTGGAAAGAGTTAAAATCATAAAATGTCAGTTCTGTGTGGGGGATTTTTTGGCAATAGAGTGGTGTTGACGAAAAAAGCACCTTTTCCTTCGTTGTTTTTCTTTCAGTTGCTCCTCTTTACGCTTCTTATAGAGAAGCTTCTCAGCACATCTGCAACAAAATGAAGGAAAATTTGGTTAGCTATAGTTTCTTTGAAACTATAATAAAAAAGTCTTCATAAGATTATAAAAAATGGGGAAAAAGTAGGCATGCAGAGGGCATCACCTCTCACATGTCACCAACTTCACCAGGGCCTGTTTGTTTTCCCCTGCTTCAACATATGAGAAATTCACCTGAAAGAGAAAACTATTAGGTATTTCACCAAATAAAGTGATTAGATACATAAGCTTCAACAATCAACATGAAGAACAGAGAAGTTGTTAAGTAATAGAGAATAATGGAAGATGATAATTTGGTCCATTTATGACTTGCACGCGTTACTTACCTCGTAGCTTGCTAGACCATCTTTTTCGTTGCAATGTTTATTACCGCATATGAACTGTCCTGAAATCAAGGGAACTTAATGACTATCTTTGACTCAATCATAAAGGACTCTGCAATTATTAAGATCACTCACGTCAAAACCATTGTAATTCAACACAAACATAAAAACAAGGATAAAAGATTCATGATGTACTGCAAAATGTAGGCACCAACAACAGTGAAAAATCATATGTTAAGTCGTTAAGGCATGTCAAGCTCAAGCTACTTGCTCACAAATTGTTTGATAATTAAGATAACAAAAATTAAAAAAAAAATATAATGAAGTTTACCTTTCCCAGATATTACTTCCTTTTCCGTCCTCCATCTTAGACCAATCTAAAAAATGGAAAAGCAATACATTTAATGCCATACACTTCATAAGAACAGAAGTGGATTATGCTAGAGAAACTAAAGTGCCAACGAAACTAAAAGGTCAATATGTTCATTAAACAAATTAATATTGTGCTAAAAATTTTAAGTTCCAATTTCCTTGAAATGGATATATACCTTGCCACTCTTGTAGTGTGTCATATCAGCTATGCAATATCTTTGAAGGGTTAAAGAAATCATACAGTAACCAAAAGATGCAGAATAAACACTGACACTGGATGAAGAATAAAAACAGACAATTTTTTTTCTACATACATGGATAATCAAAAAGCATAGTAGGGCATCTAATCACTAATCCATGAATGCAGATAGAGTGGCTTCCAAACATGACTTCATAACATAATGCTATTCTAGCACATATTTTGTTAAAACAGATTTCCAAAAGGATACTCCTTAAAAAGCTTGTCATAGTAGCGTTTCACTAGCCTCTGTTCCCAAGATGGATTCATATCATCTTCCTCAGTTCGTATAAACCTTCATGAGAGAAAGAGAGCGCAAGATAGAGGTCAAACAAATATCCCAAGATGATGAGCAAAGAGATTTAAGGGTGAAACGAAATTCTTTTAGGTTAGATAACCGCAAATTATTTACAGTCACAAACTCCTTCAGATATAGATTAAAAATTAAAAGAACAACGATGATTGGAGACCATAATTATTTTCTTTTCAAAATTTTAATTTGGAAATAGACTTTAACTTGAGCATACCGATATCCCTCTCTAAGTGTGTCTTGATCTGTTTTTACAGGCAAAACTTCTTGTGTTGATCTGTCCTTTCCATAATAGGCAACTGCAAATGATGATAAGATTGTCTAAGAGAATGTCCAACATTCTTGAGAAAAATAGCACAATTCCACATATATGAGAAGTGAGAACTATGGCCAGATAAACAAAGACATGTATATTATACTGCAGGAAATGCCAACATGGTAATATAACAGGTCCTTAAGATGTATGTATGAGTAACTGTAGCCTCCCTTTCCACTTTAAAGAGGGAGACTGTTCATTATTCATATGATGTAGGACATCAGGATTTAACAAATACAAATCTCACTACTTGCATGTACCCTTTCTGTCCAATCATTATACTTAAATGAATAAGTGTACTTCACAGAAACACCAAGATAGAAAGATCACATTGCATTGAACTATGTAAAATTTTCCATTCTGACCTTAATAAAGGATATATCAACTCATTAGTTATGCCAAGAACCTATCCAATTTTTATTTTTTTTAAAAGAAGCAAAGTTTAGGAAATAAATAAAGACTATTCACTGGTGATAACTAAAATACTTAATAATGTGTAGGGTTATCGTAGCCTTCCTTCTCACAGTGAAGAATAAGAAAGAAGGGGACTTAGAATCACCCAAATGCTGTAGGACACCAGGACAAAACAAATATAACCATTTGCATGCATCCTTGGCATCCAACAAGGCACCCAAAAATAAAAAAGATTGCTCTGTATTCACATTACTAGATTAGAAAAAGAATAAGTGGTCTCATTTCCATGTTGATCACCACCACTAACAGTATAAAACAAAATTGTCTTTTGAGCCCAAAAGAATGATAACCAAACACCAGTACTCATCACTCCCATACAAGAACATAACAACAAAATCATCTAATCAGCAACAAACTGGAATTAGAAGTACAAATCCTATTCCTATAGATAATTTAAGAGACAGAAAGAAGATAACCATAATCACTGAGGAATTTCTTGTGGCGATCATACGCATTGAGACCTTGTATGTGAGCTTGGTACTGCCTGCACTACAGAACACATTCATCATCCACATTTTTATAATCCTCATCTTGATTATAGCATATATAGATAATACATATCAGAAACATATATGCTGATATAGATATAGATAGACACAGAAAAACAAAGCCATAAAAATGTATGTATATGTATAGAAAGTGAGACGTACTGTTTTCTGGCTTCTCTATCGTAGATAGCCTGCCTGATAGACCTAAAAGACGCCATTTTCCCCAATTCGACCTGAAGCAGAAAGCCCTAACTATTTAAAGCCCTAAATATATATTCCTGATGAAATATTTTATTTTCTTTGTCCCTTTAATTTTAAAAAATTACTACCCACCCCTTAATTTTACAAAATTACAAAAATCAATTTTCTGACAAGGAAAGAAAATGGAAAATTATTTAGGAAACTAGTTTAGTTGATTTGATATATCATGTTAAAGTCTAGCTTTAGTAGTAGTGTAGTGTTCGAATTATATCGAAAACTTAAAAGTTGTTAAGAAATTTTAAATGATTTGAGGATAAAATTCTTTGTTCACAAAATGTAAGTAGGAAATTAAAGGACGAAAAATAAGTATAATCAATACTCAATGACGAATTTTATAATTATCTTATATAATTTAGGGATTAAAAGTGTAAAATTTTCAAAAGAAAATGAAAAATTGATAGGATAAAGCTGAGTCCCTATTTCTCTGTAGTTACTGGTTTCTCACTTCCGTCGCCATTTTAACAGAGAGTAAAAAGTCAAAAGCTTTCTCTCTCTAAAGCCCCGAAACAGGTGGCAATTCCAACCGTCTGTGACTCAGCTCACTCGCTCACTCACCCGTCACTCGTAAGCTCCCGCGTCTCTTTCTTCTCTGCTACGATAAACTTTCCTTCACATACATTACATTTTAAAATTAAATTTAAATTTAAAATTTTAAAAATGTTTAAAAAAAAAAATTCAATTGTCTTCATTATATTTCTATTTCTATTTCCAGCTGTATATGAACTGTCTAGTTATGTGTATATATACACGGAAAAGGAGGGAGAGACAGGGATAGAGATAGTGAAAGATTAGTGAGAGGTTGTGGGCGACATTTCATCTATTGCTTCTTGCTGGAGTTGATTTTTGTGCTGCATTGCGTTCAATTTGTGGGTTTATGTACTGAATTGAAGGATTTGAGGGAAGATTTGGTGGAGAGTTGAGCTGGGTCGAGAATAATTTTTGTGAAGGGTTTGGGATAACCGCTAGGACCTCGAGGTACTACAATTTAGTGAATTGTAACTGAAAATATTTGGCGAGTTTTACGTTGTTTAGTTCTTGGAAGTGTTGGGAGAGAAAATTAAATGGAAGTGTTTTAGCAAAATGACTTCTTGCCCCTTTGCCTGAGCTAGTTTGCTGGGCTTGACTGGCTGTTTACTTCAACTTCTTTTAAATTTGAGTTTTCTTGAGGAAAATGTGATTATTGATGATTATGGGAATTGGTGATATGATCTGTAATTGCTGTTTGATTGCTTTTGCAGTGGAAGACTGAGAGGAAGGATTCTGTTTTTAAGAGTGTTGGCCTTGATGGTCTGTAGCACATCCAATTAAGGTTGATACTCCACATAGCTGTTCCATTTTATGACTCAAGACAAAGTGACAATGGATTCTGAAGCTGATACCAAGGTTACTATTTAATGTGAACATTTTCACGGGACTAATTTATTTGTTCTACAATGAAAGTTGCTTGCCTTTTGTAGTTGTAGGAAGGCAATTTTGTCTTTGCAATGCATTGTGTATTTGTGTATTGAAAAACTAATAATGTAACTATAATCAACAAATTGGTCTATAAATTTGTAGCTATAGTGTAGGAGTGCCCTGTCTAACATAGGTTGGGGAGATATTCATAACCTTGAGTCTGGTTTCTCTTATGGATGGGAATTTTGTATGTATGCATAAGTCATATATATATACTTTATTAGTGGTATGAAAATTTTCAAACACTGGTAATTGGTAATGCAGGGGAAATCCTTAAAGACCTTGGGTGATCAGGTCTGCCAGATTTGTGGTGATGGTGTTGGCACAACTGTGGATGGTGAGCAATTTGTTGCTTGCCATGTCTGTGCCTTTCCTGTGTGCAGGCCATGCTATGAATATGAAAGGAAGGATGGGAATCAGTCATGTCCCCAATGCAAAACTATATACAAGAGACATAAAGGTGATGTTGCATAGTCTCGGTGTATTTATTCAAAATTCTGCAGGGCATATATTACTGAAGCTAGTAATTGGATAATGCGAGTGTCAGCATATACCAAGAAAAATATATTCCAATAGATAATTGTTTATGTAAGTGCATAGCTATTTCATGTGATTTGATTTATTTTAATAAAATTACTCAATGCAGATGTTTAATCATATTATTAAGGAACTTCGAAATTCTTGAGCAACTCCGAATGTGATATGATAATTATTGTTACTTTATTTGATACTTTTAGTTGTGAATCAATTTTTTTTTCCCTTGATATTTTTACTTGTGAATCAATTAATTAGTTATGCTACAGTCTAAATTCTCTTTATTTGGATGTGCCTTATCAGTCTGTTTGTTTGTTACAGGAAGTCCTGCAATTCATAATGAAGAAGTGGAGGATGTTGATGCTCATGATGATTCTGAAAATCAAAATGAGAAGCAGAAGATTGCAGAGCGTATGTTGAGCTGGCATATGACCTTTGGACGTGAAGAAACTGGCGGTCCCAAATATGACAAGGAGGTGTCTCATAACAACATACCTTTGCTCACAAATGGAACCGATGTATAGTTACTATTTTCTTGCTTCTGACATTTGTTGCATTGCATGTAATGAGCAGCAAATAAATTCAACTTTTTATTTTTTGCCTTTAGGTTTCAGGAGAACTGTCTGCAGCATCACCTGGACGTCTTTCAATGGCTTCTCCTGGTCCTGGTGTTGGTACAAAGCATATTCACCCACTAACTTATTCAATTGATGCAAATCAATCACGTAAGTTTCTTGACTTCTTGTATATCATTGCCTTGAATATAAATGCAATCAGCCCCTTTTTGAAATTTAATTCAAATTCTGATGGTGCAGCCAATACTAGGGTTGTGGATCCAGTGAGGGAGTTTGGATCTCTTGGGCTGGGCAATGTTGCATGGAAAGAAAGAGTTGATGGCTGGAAGATGAAACAGGAGAAGAATGTTATACCAATGACTACTAGCCATCCTCCTTCTGAAAGAGGAGGTGGAGATATTGATGCCAGCACAGACATTTTAGTGGATGATTCTTTGCTGTGAGTTCTTTTCTCTGCCTAAAAGTTTGGTAAATTTGTGTGCTTCTTCTGGTAGGTATCAAGTTTGGAGTCATTGTTGCCATGATTACAGCTTTTATAGATATTAAAATTGTTCCTTGGTTTCAAATCATACCCTTTTAAATATAATAGTATTAGCATTTGCTGCATTTTTAGCTTCACTACCTCAAATATAGCTTCAGATATTGATGTCACTTCTGTAACCATTTATGGAACAGGAATGACGAGGCTCGGCAGCCTCTTTCAAGGAAGGTTTCAATTCCATCATCCAGGATAAATCCATATAGAATGGTTATTGTCCTGCGGCTTGTTATACTATGCATTTTCTTGCATTATCGTATTACAAACCCAGTGACTAATGCATATCCTCTGTGGTTGTTATCTGTAATTTGTGAGATTTGGTTTGCAATATCATGGATTCTGGATCAGTTTCCTAAGTGGCTGCCAGTAAACCGTGAAACATATCTTGATAGACTTGCTCTTAGGTAAGATATCCTTCTTTTTCAGTTTCTTCAATTACTTCATATTTTCTACTTGGTTTTAAAGCCCAAATTACAATTTGCATGACAGATATGATCGAGAAGGGGAGCCATCACAATTGGCTGCTGTTGATATATTTGTCAGTACTGTTGACCCTCTAAAGGAGCCTCCTCTTGTTACTGCGAATACAGTCCTATCGATTCTTGCGGTTGATTATCCCGTTGATAAGGTTTCATGCTATGTGTCTGATGATGGTGCTGCAATGCTGACTTTTGAAGCTTTATCAGAAACAGCTGAATTTGCAAGGAAGTGGGTTCCTTTCTGTAAGAGGTACAGTATTGAGCCAAGAGCTCCAGAATGGTACTTTGCTCAGAAGATTGACTACTTGAAGGATAAAGTTCAGCCATCCTTTGTTAAAGATCGTAGGGCTATGAAGGTGCTTTTCTCTTACAGCAGAGTTGTCTTCTGTGTTATGTAAATCCATGGCTTTATGTATCTCTACATTCTTCTTCTACAGAGAGAATATGAAGAGTTCAAGATACGTGTTAATGCCCTTGTTGCAAAGGCTCAAAAAGTGCCTGAAGAAGGATGGATCATGCAGGATGGTACACCATGGCCTGGAAACAACACTCGGGATCATCCGGGAATGATTCAGGTAATTCCTAGTTCTGTGCTGTTAAAAATGTATGTGAAAAATAAAATGATAAATGATCTATTGTTTTTATGCTGTTTTTTCTGTAATGATATAGTTGATTGAGTATATTTAATAGGTATGCTTTATGTTATAAAGCTATCCGAAAGGCAGTACTTTCTTTCAGAATTAACCTTGTTAATTACTTCATTAGGTTTTCTTGGGTCAAAGTGGAGGGCTTGACACTGAGGGTAATGAGCTTCCCCGGCTAGTCTATGTTTCTCGTGAGAAACGGCCAGGATTTCAGCATCACAAGAAAGCTGGTGCTATGAATGCACTTGTAAGCATTTAGAAATTATCATGGTGCTTCTTCCTTTATGTGTGTACTGTAGCTCTTTATTTAAAAACCCTCTTGCAGGTTCGTGTATCTGCAGTTCTTACCAATGGACCATTCTTGTTGAATCTTGATTGTGATCACTACATAAACAACAGCAAAGCGTTGCGAGAAGCAATGTGCTTTATGATGGATCCTAATCTTGGAAAATATGTCTGCTATGTTCAATTTCCACAGAGATTTGATGGTATTGATAGGAATGATCGATATGCCAACCGTAATACTGTTTTCTTTGATGTAAGTTTTTATGAACCTCACTTGTTACACAATCTAATTCTGCTATACTTAACATCATGCATGACAGCATTGACTCCTCTGCCATAATTTGATGCATACATGTTATGTCTCCTTTGAAAACAGATAAACTTGAGGGGTTTAGATGGCATTCAAGGACCTGTTTACGTCGGTACCGGATGTGTCTTCAACAGAACAGCATTATATGGTTATGAACCTCCTCTTAAACCAAAGAAGAATAGGAAGCCAGGATTGCTCTCTTCCTGCTTTGGTGGTTCAAGAAAGAAAAGTTCTAAATCTAGTAAGAAGGGTTCAGATAAGAAGAAATATGGCAACCATGTGGATCCGACAGTGCCAGTATTCAATTTGGAAGACATTGAGGAGGGGGTTGAAGGTATGACTCATTACAATCTTTATTTCTTGGTTGTAGGACTGAATAGAGTTGTATGTTTTTAAGTTAGTAGTACTCTGTGCTTTGATGGTTATATTTTTCTAAAGAGCACTTTGATGCGTATGTTCTATATCTTTCATCGTCTTCCTGAATGCAAGGACGTAACACATATATACATATACAAAAATGTACATAAAATTGAAAACTGAGGACCTATATTGTTATATACTGTGAATGCACACCCTACATTCATAACATTGTCTGTTTGTGTTTGCAGTCTCTATAGCTAAGTCACTGTTTATTCCATTTCCAATTGCTTCAGAGTTCAGATAAAGTTTGTCAATGAATGAGGAGTCAAATCATAGATGTACATTAACTTATCATCTGGAGTTCAAAACCTGATATGGAATAAATATCATATTTGTAGAGTTTAAAGTGGTAACCAATTCTTAACTTGCAAATGGAAAAGTGGACAGACTTGAGCAAACAGCATATTTAAAAGAATATCTGATACTCTGATCCTGACATTAAAATTTACATGGAATCTTCAACTATCAGATAACTCTTTCTTGTCTGATTTGTGCTAAATTTTCCTTTTTACCTTGAAACAGGAGCTGGATTTGATGATGAGAAATCACTGCAGATGTCCCAAATGAGTCTTGAGAAAAGATTTGGTCAATCTGCTGTTTTTGTTGCATCAACACTTATGGAAAATGGTGGTGTTCCTCAGTCTGCTACCCCAGAGACTCTACTGAAGGAGGCTATTCATGTTATCAGTTGCGGGTACGAGGACAAAACAGAATGGGGAAGTGAGGTATGAAAAAATTACTAGGGTCCTCTTTTGCCTTTCTTCTAGAAGCTTATTAAATGATGTTATGTGATGACTGTGTGCGTGTGTATTGGGTTTTGGGTGAAAAAAAAAGGTAATCTTCTAATTTGAACTTCTAGAGCATAGAAAATTACTTGTCCTAAATTTTTGTTATAACACAACTTTTATTTCTTTCAAAATGCATATACTCTAACAAACTTGTGACTAGAAATTATTGTTTCATCGATGCTTTTGGAACCTTACCTTTTGCTTGGTTGCTTAACATACACTCTCATTGATCCATTTTCTTTTAATCATCATTTTATGTATGCAGATTGGATGGATTTATGGTTCTGTCACAGAAGATATTCTTACAGGATTCAAAATGCATGCCCGTGGTTGGCGATCAATTTACTGCATGCCCAAGAGGCCAGCCTTTAAAGGTTCTGCTCCTATTAATCTTTCAGATCGTTTGAACCAAGTGCTTCGATGGGCTTTGGGATCTGTGGAAATTCTTTTCAGTAGGCACTGCCCTATATGGTATGGATATAGTGGAAGGTTGAAATGGCTAGAGAGATTTGCTTATGTTAACACCACCATATATCCAATCACTTCAATCCCTCTTCTTCTTTACTGTACACTTCCAGCTGTCTGTCTATTTACTGGGAAGTTCATCATTCCACAGGTTCGTTTTAAAATTTTATATTCTGATATGTCCATTTCCACCTTTTTTTTTTTAATTTTTATTCTTGATTATTGAAAACTGCATGTTAGAATTAATACTGCCCCACCTAGCCCCATCACGCACTCTACTAGGGTTAGGGTTACATTCGACAGAAATATTCTCATTATGTGTTTTCTCAATGCTCTGTGTTGCAGATTAGTAACATTGCGAGCATCTGGTTTATATCCCTCTTCATTTCCATCTTTGCGACCGGTATACTAGAGATGAGGTGGAGTGGTGTTGGAATTGATGAATGGTGGAGGAATGAACAGTTTTGGGTTATCGGTGGTGTCTCGGCTCACTTGTTTGCTGTGGTCCAAGGGCTGCTTAAAGTGCTTGCCGGGATCGACACGAACTTCACCGTCACATCCAAGGCATCCGATGAAGACGGGGACTTTGCAGAACTCTACATATTCAAATGGACAACACTTCTGATACCTCCCACGACGCTCCTCATCATAAATTTGGTAGGCGTTGTTGCAGGGGTCTCGTATGCCGTCAACAGCGGTTATCAGTCATGGGGACCTCTCTTCGGTAAACTATTCTTCGCCTTCTGGGTGATCATTCACCTCTACCCCTTCCTCAAAGGTCTCATGGGACGCCAGAACCGCACCCCCACCATCGTCGTTGTCTGGTCTATCCTCCTTGCCTCCATCTTCTCCTTGTTGTGGGTGCGAATCGATCCCTTCACGACTCGGGTTACTGGCCCTGATGTTCAGGAATGCGGTATTAACTGCTAGAAAAAACCGAAGATTGAAGGAACAAAAGCGGGACAATGCTGACTGATTGCTGAAAGTTGGATTGCCATATGGATATATTATGTGAAGTTTGCATGTCTAGAACTGGGAATGTGCATTTTCTTGTTCCAATGCTAAAACAAAATGACGCCGTTTTGCCCCCTCTGTCCTGTAATCCTGTGTACTCATTACTCAACTCAAGTGGCATTCCTTTTTTGTCCCAATGAATACATGGTGGGTGGAAAACTGTAACTGCGCACCTTGTTCATTGTAATTTGTAATTATTCATTAACTTGCACTCTCAATTTGTACTTAGTGATGTAGTTTTAGTTCAAGTAATTACTAATTAGTGCAATTTGTACTTGTTGGCATAGTTTTTTGATTAATTTGGAAAATACTAATTGATTCTTAAATTTTACTTTCAACTTGTATTCCTCAATTCAAAATTTTAAAAAAGTTTACATTTTTCTTGGGATCACAGATAGTAAGGTGGAGCTAATTTATCATCTATTACCACATCAAGGAGTAATGATTGGGAGTTCATGTAATAGAACTTAGACAATTTAATTTTGAGTTAATTCCATTTTTTGTCATAGATTTATATGTGACAATCCAGTTTTAGTTCTTTTTTATCATAACATCCACATTTGGTCCTAATATTATTGTGGCATGATCATTTTTGGTCTCTCTATCAACAAAATAGTTGTAATGCCGTTAAACAAAAACGCATTTCAGTCTTCAATTACAATTTTTTTCAAAAAAAAAAAACATAAAAATATAATGGGATCAACTCACTTTGTATAAAAATGATCGAAACGTCATTGTATTTAACGACATTTCAACAATTTTGTTGACAAAGGACCAAAAATGGTCATGTCACAATAATACTAGGACCAAATGCGAATGTTCTGATAAAAAATAAGTAAAAGTGGACTGTCACCTATAAATCTAGGATAAAAAATGGAATTAACTCATTTAATTTTTCTAAGACCCGCAATTTAATAGTATTATTACATTTTTCTCCTGAGTAATAACAATCAATCAATTTATTTATAATTAATATTAATGTATTATATACCTTCAAAAAAAATATTAATGTATTATATAAGTATTATATTTTCATCCCGAACCTATCTTGCAGAGGCTCACCCAATACAAAATTATAAGTGAAAATGTGAAAAAATCAAAACAACTAACGTAAAAGGGTTGTAACAGGCGTGTCACCCAAGTGTACACGACACGTTTGACGTGTGATACCGGGAAAATTGAACGGCTAAAGCATATGAACATTTGCTTGGTGGGAAAAAAATGTGGACCTCAAAAAACCACCCCAGCAAAGCAAAATTAGCATGCAAATTCAGAATCTGAGAAGCCGTATCCACAAATTTAGAAAGATTCTTCCCCGGTGTGTTCTTAGCCTGATCTGAATTCTGCAGGATCAGAGATTCAGAATCCTGAAGAGAATAGTCTACTGCTACTCCCCTTTATCCTGAGACATTTCAAGGGGGCATTAATCCATTATGGTTGGAGGAGCTATTGTATCCACAAGTTCAATTGCCGACACTCAATTCCCAAAACCCCGTTTTTGCGATTCCTATAGACACAGCAGCAGCAGGTTCTGCTGTTTCAGGGCCCGCGGAGAAGTGGGTTTCTGCAGAAGCTTGCAGGGGAGGCGGCAGTTGAAGCTGGGTAGCAGGGCTGCAAATGGGGGGGTTTCCAGAAGGAGGCAGAAACTCAGGAAATTTGTTGTTTTTGGTGAGCTGAAAGGCCAGACGGACGACTCCTTTAATGATGTCAAAGATGTAAGCAAACCCATTTTTTTCCTGTTGTCATTTTGTTAAAGTTCATGTCTTTTGAACTATGATCAGTGTTTGGAGTGTTTGAACTTAGCAGTCTGTACCATTAATGGTGGAATTTGCTTTTAGTATAGGGGTGTAAATTTTCTTACTTCAACCACTATCCAAGAATATACACTACATAAACCTGCCAGCTCTCGCTTTGTGACCCTAGCCTTCCCTGGCTCACAAGGCCTAAGTTGCCCATATTTGAATAGCTTACTAACTCAAACTGCTTCCTAGAGTGTGTATTGGATAAATCTCGCGATTGAAACCAAGACGGGCAATAGCCACTCCCTAGAGTGTGTATATAAACCCACCAGCATTGTGATTCTAGCGACCTCCAGTTCAAACCAAGAAGGCCTAGGTTGCCCATATCTGAATAGTTGACTGACTCAAACCACTCCCGAGAAATCGAGAATGTGTAAGAGGTAAATCCTCCCTCCTGACAAGTTCAAACCAAGAGGGTCAATAGTCACTCCCAAGAGTGTCATAAATGATAAATCCCACCCACATTGTAACTCTACCGTCCCCCGGCTCAATGCCTAGGTTGCGCATATCTAAATAGCAGACTGACTCAAACTACTCCCGAGAGTGTGTAACGTGTAAATCCCGCCCCGCCCACATTGTGACTCTAGCGACCCCCGGCTCAAACCAAGAAGGCTTAGGTTGCCCATAGCTAAGTAGCTCAAACCAAGAAGGTCAATAGGTCACTCTGAGGGAGTTGAACTTATAACTTTGGTTACCAAGTCAATAGCGTGATAGGTGTTCTATTACAATATAAAGGTGTAGTTATGGTTAACTTATGTCTTAATGTAAAATGTCTAATATGAATTCATGGCCAATGCATTGGTTCATCTGAGAACAAGTTCCATGAAGTGGTATAAGAACATAGGTATTCAGATCATCTTTTCTATGTTTTCACATGATTAGATCAGATAGGTTGAGTCTCCAAAGAAAATGCTTGTGCAGCAAGGGTAAAAACTCTTTTTGCAATGGCTTGTCTCATGTATTATTGGAAACCGCTTTGTACAAAGCCTCAACATCTCCTTTAGATACTAAGAATCGAGGTTGGAATTACACTCGCCCAACCTTGGGTAATTCGTTTCACAAGTTTATTGTTCTGCCATATATGCTAGACTGGACTTTCTATATTGTAATTTTATTACACAACTCATCATCCATCAAGCAAATGGTCTTTATAGTTTTCGCTTGAGAACTTTAAGATGGATGGGAATAAATCAAGTCACCTTGGAAGACATATTAGCAGAGAAGTTAGTTAACAGATTACGTGCAATTTGTGGTTGTTTTCAAGCGATGTCTTTTTTGGTTTGTGATGATATTCGTTATTCTGTACAGGAGATACTGAATATGATGACATATAAAGCTGTAAGAACTGTTCTTCACCAATTGTATGAGATGAATCCCCCGCAGTACACGTGGTTCTACAAGTGAGTACGTTTCAACAGGGTGATCCTGCATTTTTTTTACTTGGGAAAACTACAATGTCTTTGTTTCAGAAAGGGATTGCGAGATCTGTGATCTTGTAAGATTCTTGTTATTTTCTCTCTTTTGACAGCTTTGTTGCAACGCAAGGGCCCAACACCGGAAAGGGGTTTCTCATGGAACTTTTCAAGGTAATATTTTGAAACAAATAATCCCCGAATCTTCTGACCATGTTGTTTATGTATGATCTATGATGAAACAAAAAAAAAACAAAAAACAAAAACAAAAAACAAAAAAAAAAAAAAAGATTTTTGCTCCTTGCATTCGTTCAAACGTCACAAGAAAATTAGACATATTTTCTTGAAATTGCTAAAATATTGAGATCAAGGCTGAGTTGAGTGCGACAGCATAGAACCCTAAATGCATATGTGCTCGGTTGTATAGATTCTCTTGTCAATGCCAGTTAAATGGAACAATTTCTGGTAACTCCCGAGTTTTGCAGGAAAGACGGGAGCTTGCAGAAAGAGTGATGATAACGCGTCTCCACTTGTATACCATATGGATGAAGGTATGATTTAGCTGATCATATAACTAGTTCGAACATAAACTGCACGACTCGTTTCAGATGTCATTTTTCCAATACACAAACTCACAAAACTAAACAGTTTTCCCTCGCTTGTTCACTGCTGGGATGTAGAGATGTGATCACGCAGAAATGTATAAAAGAATCTCCAAAGAGAACGTTGAGATGATGCGGGAGCGCCTCTATCAAACTGTTATATGGCCATCTGAAGACGATGAAAATGCAGAAAATATGGATTCATAGGACATGCTTTCCTTCGAAGATTTTCCTCTTCATTGGTTCATTTTCTCATCTTAATGAACAAAATTGTCTTCTGTCTACCATAGAATGCTCTGAATGCTGCTATCTCATTTGTATTGCTGGCAGAATTTAACAATGTTTAGGCAAGAAGTATATGGGACTTAGAGGTTAATTTAGAGCTCTTATGGTGGTATTTAATATGTTACTAGTGTGGTGTTTGTATTATAAAAATAAAAATAATATTTCATACTTGGGACTTAGCATAGTGGTTTGTTGCCTGACTTGATGTTTTGGATTGAATCCTTTGTTCGCGCATGAAAACTAATGTTTGACCAGTGGACTAATTGCACAACTTGTGATTTACCTCTACAGTCGCTCTAGAAGGCGGGGTTCTTTGAGTTTAGGATTAGTTTGGCAAAACTAATACGGAGTATCACTTGAGTACAAAAAAACAAAAATAATATTCTCTCATTTTATTTTGTAAGGGTAATTTATTGATCAGTCATTGATATACCCAAATAACTTGATCATATCAATCTTCACTTTTTGCAGAATATTTAGGAACATGTTCTCAAATAAACCCTTCATATATATATATATATATATATATATATATATATATAATATATATGTTTATGGTAGTGGTGTGGCCGTGTGGGATGACAGAGATGAAGTGCATCACAGCATGGGCAAGAAAGAGGAGAGTGGCCTGATAATTAATAATTAATTTTATTATTAAAGGATTCTTTATCAGCTAAAGTATTTATATATGGAAATGAAATACATATTGAAATGCAATTTGCGTATCTTAAATTTTAAAGAAAATTTGACCTAACTTTTTTTTTTTTCCATTAGATGTTAAGTATTGGATAATATATCTAAAAACATAATAAATGGGAATGAAAGTTATACCCCTCATTTATATCCGTTTTTCCCGTTAAGTTTTTTTTTCACATTATGCTATAAAAGTTGTACTACATAATATTTTAGACAAATATACCCTTACCGTTATAACTTCCGTTATCTTTTCCACTATTGCTACTATGCACATGCATCTACCATATATTTTCTTATCTTCAATGATAAAAATAATATATACACATTAAATATTAGAGTTATATGTTAGTTATTTTTTAAAATATAAATATCCAATTTATAAAAATATTTTACATTATTATTATTTACTATATTAATATTTAAATAAATTTAAAATTTTAATATAAAATACTAATATTGGGCATCTATTTTTTGCGCATCGCGCATAAGAAAAACTAGTTAGTATAGATAAATACTAGGAGTCCGGTTGTAGATATAGTCAATAGATTGAAACTCTTTCTCTCGTGCATGAGTTAGGTGTTAATTTTTCCATTCCCCTCGAAGCGCATTAAATACACCTTTTATAGGAGTTGGAAAGAGTACATGCCGATAGCTCATTAAAATATTTTAAAAAGTATTATATTATATACGGAGTAAAATTTAAGAAAAATTGTAAAATTCATATATTATATATTTAAAAAATAAGGGTTAGATTAGTCATTGAACTATATACGAAAATGCATCTGGGTTCTTAAACTCAAAACTTTGTAATTGATTTCCTAAACAAGACAAATTTGTGCATTTGATAGAAGTTTAATAGTATAAAAGTAATTCTATATGATAAAAATGATATTACACTATTTGTAGTGAAATATGTAATTCAAAAAAACATAATACTAATTTGAGTCTACAAAATTGTTATTATTAAATTTATTTTAGGTTTAGATTAGATGATAATAATTAATATCATTTGTGATATTTTTTTTTACTAATACTTTTAAATGTTTTTATTACCTAAAAGTTAGCATTTAGTCTTTTTCTAGTTAACGTTTGCTCTTTAGGCGGAAACAGCATCATTAGTCTTTGACTTGATATGGTGAACGAATGCTAATCATGCTTGTTTTCATGTGGAATTAGATTCATCTTTATTTGGTTGCTTTGCTTAACAAAATTCTTAGGCAAAAATAAAAAAGAGAAGTTTAAAATTGTATGAAAATGAATATTTTGCGATATCTAGAGGGGTCAATATGGAATATTACAAATAAAAAGGAGCATAGGGTAAAAACACCCGTAATTTTCACCTTTTGCAGTTTACCCCTCCCTTTTTTAGTTCATACTTTATTCTCTGGATTTGACTCCGAAACTGACCGCTGCCGGGCGTCCGCTCCTCACTGGCGGACTCCAACTCTCCCATTTAAATCCGCTTTACTTTCATCTTTCAAATCCGCCACACCCTCACCCCACCCCTGACCTGCTGAACCGGTAACCCGTCCCTCCTTCTTCAACCTACCCACCGGCCTATACTTACAAACACAAATATATATTCATTTGACTCTCCACTCCCATTTCATTTCCTTCTCATTTGCATTTGCATTTCATTTCATTTCCCTCTCTCTCTCTCTTGCTTTCTCTCTCTAGGTCTGTCACTGTCTTCCGATCTTCTTGTCTCACTGTTTATCTCTACCTATATATACACGCAACGCAATATATATATAGGTATACGACGTACGTATACGCAGGCCGGAGCTTTTGCGTGTAGGAGTTATGATGGGAGTGGTATTCTCTCTCGGTTGCTGTTGGAGTTGGAGCGACAGACGGTGGATATGATCCACATCGGAAGCGAATCTCCGGTCGCCGTAGCCGCCTTGCTGTGTTGAAGTCTCCGTGGATCTGTGCGGCGCTTCTGTTGATGAATATTGGTACGTAGGGTTCTCTTAGCTCCTGTGTTGGTTTCGGTTGAGTAGACAAATTTTTGTTAGTTTTTGGGATTAATTTTTTTTTTTTGTTTTTCATATTTTGATCTGTGGTGTATATGCGTAAAATTCGAGATTTTGTGAAATTTTTTGGTGGTATATTTTTCTTTATGACTCTTTTTATTTTTAATAAATAATAATAAAAAAAGCGATCTTTTGAGATACGGGGAGTTAAACTGTGGGGAAAATGACTGTTTCAGAATATATGCTTCGATGCGATTCTAGTTGATGTCTTGTCTTTTAACAGACATATTCTTCCGTCTAACTTTTTCTTTAGGTGATTCAAACTTGGTATAATATTGTTGTCTGTGTGCACCTGAGAGAACGTAGATAAAGTGGAGATAATAAAATCAGAATCATTTCCTCAGTAGACAGTATATGTAGCACTGATTTGATTTGATTTTATTTTAATTTTCTGTTTCTGATCTGGTATTTGGATGAGGTATTGATATGTTTAATTGACCCTTTTTTTTGTGAAGTGGTACCCAATATGTTTCACCCCTTCGAGAGTCTGGCTTCAAAGCAGTAGATCTATGTTAAGGTGAAGTATTGGTTTGTGTTGATGAGTTCTGAAATTGTTGTTTGTTTGTTTGTTTTCCTGTTTTGTCTAGTCCTTGTCAGTGAAAAGCATATGATCCCTGAGATCTGATTATTGGGATTGGTTTAGATTAGTTGTGAAGTTTGAAAGTTTGCATCTTGTGATATATTATCTATTCTTGGTTTGCAGGTGACTGAACCATGTGCAGTGGCCCAGAACAATCAAATTCTGATTCAGCTACCAACCAATCTAGTTCTGATACCAAATCTAGTATGAAGGACATGGGCAAACATAGCATTGAGACTGATGACTGTTTTTCTAGTTTACTTGAGCTTGCTGCAAACAATGATGTAGATGCGTTTAAGCGGTCTATTGAGTGTGATTCGTGTGCAATTGACTCGGTTGGGCTTTGGTTAGTGCGCAAGAAGGGGTCGAAGCAGGTTGTTAATGAGGAAAGGACTCCTTTGATGGTTGCTGCCACTTATGGTAGTGTTGATGTGTTGAGGTTGATTCTCGCTCAGCCTGAAGTGGATGTTAATCGAGCTTGTGGGCCAGACAAGTACACGGCTCTTCACTGTGCGACGTCTGGTGGTTCTGTTAATGCTGCTGAAGTGGTGAAGTTGCTGCTATCAGCAGGGGCTGACCCGATTGTTGAGGATGTTAATGGTCAGCGGCCAGCTGATGTAATTGCTGTTCCTCCTAAGCTTCCGGGCGGTAGAGCTTCTCTTGAAGAGCTGCTTTTGAACAATACTTCTGATGGTTCAGTTGGGGAGTGCAATTTGCGAGTGTCTGTAACCACTTCGAATGCATCCTCACCGATCCTCTCTTCGTCACCAGACAATGGATCTCCATGTTCACCGTCTGACTTGGTATCTTATCCAAGGGAATCGAAGTTTTGTGATGTTCCTGCTAATTCTGCACCGGAAAAGAAGGAATACCCTATTGATCCGTCTCTTCCTGACATCAAGAACAGCATATATTCAACTGATGAGTTTCGGATGTTCTCTTTCAAGGTGAGGCCTTGTTCTAGGGCCTATTCTCATGACTGGACGGAGTGCCCCTTTGTGCACCCGGGGGAGAATGCACGCAGAAGAGATCCTAGGAAATACCATTACAGTTGTGTGCCATGTCCCGATTTTCGCAAGGGGGCCTGCAGGCGTGGTGATATGTGCGAATATGCTCATGGGGTGTTTGAGTGCTGGCTACACCCAGCTCAATATCGTACTCGCTTGTGTAAGGATGGAGTCGCCTGTGCTAGGCGAGTGTGCTTTTTTGCCCACACTCCCGAGGAGCTTCGACCCCTGTATGTCTCTACTGGATCTGCAGTTCCATCTCCTAGGTCTGCTGCTGCAACTGCAAGTGTTATGGACATGGCTGCTGCGTTGAGTCTTCTGCCCGGGTCACCATCTTCGCACTCTGTAATGTCTCCTTCGTTCAATCAACCCATGTCTCCTACTGCCAATGGAATGTCTCATTCACCTGCAGCCTGGCCACAACCGAACGTTCCAACTCTGCATCTCCCGGGAAGCAACCTCCAGTCGAGTCGCCTGAGGTCTTCTCTCAGTGCCCGAGACATCCCGCCTGAGGATTTGAACATGCTGCAAGATTTTGATGCCCAGCAACTAATTCTAAATGACTTGGCTTGTTTTTCACAGTCGCGTCACAATTCTGCTTCTTTGAACCATTCTTGTCGTTCTAAAACACTAACTCCTTCAAACCTTGAAGAGCTTTTCTCTAACGAGGTCACCTCCTCTCCTCGCTACTCTGATCAGACAGTGGCTTCTGGCGTTTTCTCCCCTTCGCACAAATCAGCTGTTTTCAATCAGCTCCAACAGCAACAGAGAATGCTTTCGCCAATCAATACTAGTGTGTTTTCTCCTAAAAACGTTGAGCACCATCTTTTGCAGGCTCCATTCTCAGTCTCCTCCCCGGGAAGAATGTCCCCAAGAAGCGTGGATCCCATATCCCCAATGAGCGGCCGCCTCTCTCCATTTGCTCAATCCGAGAAGCAGCACCAACAGCTACGCTGCTTTAGCTCCCGGGACCTCGGTTCCAACAACCCCTCCATCGTCGGGTCCCCTTCAGCAGCAGGTAATTCTTGGTCCAATCTAGGATCCCTGAATTCAAACATTGACTGGTCTGTCAATGGCGATAAACTGAGACACCACCCGGGAAGGTCTTCTGAGCAGCTTAACAACAACAACGGAGAAGGGCCTGACCTATCATGGGTGCAATCTCTTGTCAAGGAATCACCACCCGAGATGATGAAAGACAAGTTAGCAGCCCCGATCTCGGGCACTGCTGCTACTCCATCCGGTTCTCAAATCGACTCCATGGATCCTCATTCAGTTCTAGGAGCTTGGCTGGAGCAGATGCAACTTGATCAGCTTGTAGCCTAAGCCTAGTGAGAAAAAGTAATCATTTTTTTTTTTTTTTGGTTTAGACAAAACTGAAGTCTTTAGGGAAGTATATAGTATTATTTTGCGGCTTTTTTTTGGCCGGTGAAAAGGAGCGCTGAAGTGGGGTAACAGAAGAAGGAAGGCAGGCCAAAGGTTTCAGCTCAGCAAGTTTCATTAAATTTCAATCTTTTATTTCATTAAAGCAGCAGAAGTCAAGAAAATTGTTGTCTTTCTGGGGCTGTATCCAAGAAAAACCCAGTCCCAGATTGTGTAATGTTTCATTTCTGTAATACATAATTGTAGGACCAATTTTCCCCCTTACATTTCCTTTCACTAAGCTTTTAACTGTATTTTCATTCCCTTATTCACTAAGTCATGTAATTTCTATGGAGGAATGTAAGAGAGAAAATTACACAAAATGAATCTTCAACCCTCTCTATTATTTATTTATTTATTTATTATTATTATTATTATTATGTTTAATTGTAATTTTTTAAAATTTAAGGATGTGATTATTTTTTGGTGCCTATTTTAACTTTTTTTCCAACTTTAAATATATATAAAATTAGTATTTCTAACTTTAGTCCATTGATTTTAGTATTTTTTTTATAGCTTTTATTATGATTCTTAATTTTCTTTTAGATTGTCCATATTATAGGGCTGGGACATCCTCGTGTATTGAGGTGATGGTGGTGGGTCCCAATTGGTGGGTGCTGATTTCTTGATTGCGACGGTGCCGTTTTGGACTTGTTCTAACTTTGAAGATTAGATTGTAAATTTGTTAGAAATTCAAAATTTTTGGGTTGAAAAATTACAAGTGCAATACAACAAAGAGACTTTATGGGGATTTTGATTTGGATTCAAATCTTCTATTCCATGATAGACATTTACTTCAATATCAATTGGCTCGTAAATCTTTATTCGGTTGGCTCGTAAATCTTTATTCGGTTGATCTTGTTTGAGATTCTTTAATGTGATTTACGAACCGTTGTTGATAGCACTCACCACTATATCTGAGTCCATTTTCACCTCCACATGTTAAATCCCCCGCTTTGACCACTTCGAGATACTTTCTAAGCCCTCAAAGCTCAAATGTATAGCTATCTGCCACCCCCAATTAAGCATCTCACGTGAGACGACCTTAGATACGTTTTTATGATTTCTACTTTACGATTGGTAACCAACTAATTCAAGTCTAATCATATTTGATTCGAAATAATTAGGGATTGCCTCTTCCCTTATATTAGTGGTTCAGATCAAACATTCCTTTAAAAGTGACTCAATCTATACCATAATTAGAATCGGTCTAATTTGTCTTGATCTTTACTTTATTTGTATGGGTGAAGATAACAATCTTGTCAAGTTTTGACAAGACAAAGTTACATAGCTAAAAAAATTTCACCATTGACATAATAATAAAATTATTTTGATTCATTGGTTATTATGAATTGACCGATCCTATCATGTTGAATAAAAAGTATATTATTTATATTATCACGTTAAATAACGAAGAAATTTAGTGTAAAATTTTTGTTCTTTCTAGAGTTATCTATTTTGATATGATGTTGATTATGCGGACGTTCATAAAACTATAAATTTAATTCTTATGACTTGGCTGTTGTGGACTTCATTTATTAATTAAATTAAAATGTATAGAATAGACCATTCAATGCATCTTAGGGAGAATATACTACTCCCCCGTCCCATTTTACCTGTCTTACTTTCCTTTTTAGTTTGTCCCAAAATAATGTCATCTTTCTTATTGAACATAACTATCATTCTACATTTCCCAATTTACCCTTTTGACTTTTCAACTTTTTAGACTATTAATGAGGTAAGTACAATTGTACTTTGTACAAATAACACCTACTTTTGAAGGGCAAAATTGGAAAGTTAGTATCATTTGTTATGTTGTATTAAAAACTGTGAAAAAAGTAAATGAGACAAACAATTAGGGACGGAGGGAGTATTTATTTATTATAATTTTGCAGAGAAGTGGTTGAGATAATGAAGACTTTTTAATAATTAATGATATAGGAAGTAGTTTATAGTCAGAGTTTAGAGATGACGAAGACTTATATATATATATATATATATATATATATATAGGGGTTCATATGTGAATTTGAGTTGTCGTGTAAACGCTATGCATATTTTGGAGCAAATAAGCCCTCTTACATATTTGTAATCAGTAAATTGTAATTGCAGGTTAACCAGACTTCCGGCTAACTCCGACGAACATCTGATCTAATTTCGGCAACTGAAACAACACTGACGAATCGACGACATCACCTTCTTAAAAAAATCAAATAGACTTTCAAACTTAAAAAAAAAAAATGCAATTCAACCCATCTTACTTTCATTTTTTTTTTAAAAAATTTACTGTTGGTTACATGCAATAGGGTTAAAATGGGTTGAATATCAATTTTTTTTCCGCTAGTTCAAGGATTTATTTGAGATTTTGTTAATTTAGAGGCTTACTTGTATGTTTTGGACAAATTCCAGGGTCTATTTGAAAAATAACTGTGCTGGGTCTATTTTAGTCCAAGGTCCATTTGTGACATTTGTTTTTTAATTTTTTATTCTTAGCTCAGGAACTTAATTATTAAAGATAATCTGTGTTTATTGGTACATGTGTTTACGAATACATATACAATAGAATATATCTTTAATTATCTGTTGAATAATGTATTGTTGATACATGAACCTGAACCTAATAATATTAGATATAATAAAATATATCCTTATTTATTTATTTATTTATGTTGACACCGTAAAATAATTATTATTTGACGAGGTCGCCGAGATGTTGATAGTGAAAGGTTTTATTGTAGATTTGTAGTTGCCTTCAATGGTTGGATTGATGGACAATTGTCAATTGGAATTTTGCTTTGCCTACAAAAAGTCCATGATTTTGGATGACTCATTAATAAATTCATTATTAATATTAGTGATGAACTTATGACTTATTATTCAAGTGAGCTTAATTTTCTTTAAAAAGACTAGTATGTTCGCCCGTGCGTTGCACGGAATGGATTTGTTATAATATTTAAAAAATATTTGGATCAATATACAATTATATATATTATAACATCGAATATTATATAGCGCAATTGATGAAATTGATTAGATCGATTATGTTTTCTGATGTTTTCCTTTGAATTAGAACAAATAATTGTCCAATTACCCGAGCGTGGATAAATTTTTTTTATTATATATTGAGATAATAAAAATAAAGATGAAATTATAAAAAATTCTAATATTGAACGTGTACATTTATTTGATTATAAGATTAGTACAAAAATATTACTCAATTAATTGAATAATATATGACTTGTTTGTCTAAAATTATCTTAAAAAAATCTATAAGTAATATGACTTATATAATTATATTATGACTTATATAATTATATTATGACTTATATAATTATATTATTACTAAAATAAATATGAGAAAATGAGAAATAAATTAATTGTAATTATTATAAAAATAAATTCAACGACCAATACTTAACTTAATTATCATAATAATTATTAGGCAATTATTATTAGTCAATTACACTAATATATGTGTAATTATAATTTTATACTTTAAGTATATTCATTTTCCCCATATTGCATTTAGTTTTATCTTCCTCCTCCATATTTGAATGAATTAATTTTGATTATTATAAAAATCTAACAACCCATGTTCAATTAATTTTTTTAAAGTTTAAATAACTTAGGGTGTGTTTGGTTCACACATGTGAATCGGAATCGGAATGGGTATCAAATAATTGGTAATGGTAATGGGTTTTGGTGAAAGTATTTAGCATGTTTGGTAGTTGGATGGAATGAGAATGATTATTAATAGTTGAGGAAGAAAGGAGGAAGGGAGATGAAACCCTTATATAATAAGGGTATGGGTTTTATCATTAATGGGGTATTCCAAACCCATAGTAGCATTCACAAAACCTATCAACCAAACACAAGCAATCACTTTCATACCCATTCCTTATGCCTAAACCTACCAACCAAACACACCCTTAGAGTTTTCAAAAGGAAAGTATAATTAACTATTAAAGTTTTTAAATAATTTTCAGTTAATTAGTAATATCCTTTTCTTTTCCCGATAAATGATTTTACTTTTATTAATAGTGTTGATACATTAGTATACATATTATCAATTTATAGATATTAGTTAATTTCTATTTTACATTTTCTTAACAAATAAGCTTTATTAATTATTTGACCAATAAAATATTTCATTAATTGACTACAAAAGTTTAGGCGGAGTTTACTTTTATATATAGTATAGAATATAGATTACGATCTTTTTATATTTTAAATCAATTAGTAATATCATTTTTCTCGGAATAATGGTCAAATAAACCACTAAACTACACACAAAACTGCAATTAGGCCATCGAACTCAAAAAGAATGCAATTGGATTCCTGAACTATATAAACTCATGCAATTAAGTACAAATTGACATGTTTTCAAAAAAAAAAAGAAGAAGTCCAAATTGACCTGGTTACTAATTTTAAAATAAACTTTTTAAATAATTTTAATTAAAATAATTAAATAATAATAATAATAATAAAATTTTAAAAAAAAACAGACGTCTCCGGCAGTTCTTCTATTTTTTTTAATTTTTTTTAATTATTATTGCCAATTGTTATGTGTAAATTAATATTAGGCAACCTTATCTAGGAAAAATGAAAAGAATTACGGAGTAATATTTACCTAATTTTCGTTCCATTTTTAATTGATGATGTAGAATATTATTATTGAAATATTTTTGTTTCATTTTTAATTTCCGTTCCTTTTTTAATTTATCTTTAATATTGTTTAAAATAAGCCTTTATTATTTATGATGTAGAATGTTTTCTTTTTTTAATTAAATTGCAATGAAATGACCATTTCCTTTTTCATTTTAGTTAATTATGGATATTTTTTTTATTTACAGTCAATTATTAATATTCATTTCCTTTTATATATTCAATCAATTAGTAACATCAGATTCATTTTTAGTCGATTTTTTTTAGAATAATAGATCCACTGGTATTTTTACCTAATTTCTGTTCTATTTTTAATTAATGATGTAGAATATTATTATTGAAATATTTTCATTCTATTTTTAATTTACCTTTACTATTGTTTAAAATTTAAAATATGCCTTTACTATTCAATTCTTATGTTTTTATATATAGTATAGATTAATATTATGCTAATTATGATGTCCATGTATTATGAATAAGTATAGTAATTAAGGAGTATATATTATAATTAAAAAATAATGTATATTTTAATTTCGTTTAATTGTGGACGTAATATGTGTATGTTTAATTTTCTTTAATTTTATCCGTAATATATATGTGTATGTTTAATTTTCTTTAATTATGTCCGTAATATGTGTATCATTAATTTCTTTAATTGATTAGATAAAATTACGGCAAGTATAAAAAACCGTTTAATGAAAGTATAATGTTTGAACTAATTATGACCATAATTATTAAGATTTTATTCCAAAGTAACCATTAGCATAATTTTATATGTGTAATAATCTGTGAATTGAAATAATTTACATAATTGTATTGACGTAATAATATGTGAATTAGCATAATAATACGTGAATTGAAATAATTATCATAATTTTGTTAATCTCCTCTAATTATGGATGTAATATGTGTATTATCAATTTCGTTAACTGATTTGATAAAATTTATATTACGAACAACAATATTAATTCATTAGTTGTCATAATTTTTAAGATTTTATTCAAAAGTAATCAAATGAAATGCACGGGTAATTGACATTATTTGAAGTAAAAATATATAAAATCATCGTAAGAATGAAATCTCTATGTTTAATGACCATAATAAATTTAGATGTTAAATATAGTGTAATTACCACAGATTATTTAGATGGTAAATAGTATATGGTAATTACCTATATAGATTAGCATATTAAACGGATTAACATATGGAACAATGTTATAAAAAAGGAAGGAAGCCTTTTAGATAAAATATATTAGGAATAATATTNATTTTATTTTAAAAATAAATTAATATTTTTGAATTTTTGGATAATTGAATAACTTAAGATATTATATTTTTGGATGATTTCTTGGAAAGAAATAGGGCAAAAATCAGAGTTGCTATATAAATTTTCAACTATAGTGTACTGTGTATGTATAGCGGAATGTACTGTATATGTATAGCGGGGTATTCAACGTCGTTCGACAATGAGATTCCATGAAAATTGATATATAAAAATTAAATTATTTTTTTAAAAATAATAAAATTTACCCAATATAATATCTTACGTTATTATATTTAATTTTAATATATCGATTTTCATGTAATTTCATTGCCGAACAACTTTGAATATCCCACTATACATACACAGTCGTGCAGTACACTGTAATTAAAACATTATATAACAACTTTGACTTCTACTCTATTTCATTGCAAGAAATCATTTTCTTCATTAATGAAATAGGGTAAAATCATCCAAAACATTCATATAAATAACATGTCATCATTTTTTATTATTTTATTTTTCCATGTCAACAAATTAGATGGGTTACTTGTTAGAAATTGGCTAAAAATGCTAGATGAAAAATAATTAAGAGTATAATGACTTAGATGGACCATATTTTAGTTCATGGTGTTGGATGAACAATCAGTGTTAGTACATGGGTCTATTTGACCCTTTTGCCTAACAACAAATAATTGTCCAATTACCCGTACGATGCATGTATACATTTTTTTATTATATATTGAGATAATAAAAATAAATACGAAATTATAAAAAATTCTAATATTGAACGTGTACATTTATTTGATTATAAGATTAGTGCTAAAGTATTACTCAATTAATTGAATAATATATGACTTGTTTATCTACAATTATCTTAAAAAGATCTATAAGTAATATGACTTATGTAATTATATTATTACTAAAATAAATATGAGAAAAATGAGAAATAATTTAATTTTAATTATTATAAAAATAAATTCAACAACCAATGTTTAGCTTAATTACCATAATAATTATTAGGCAATTATAATTACATTTACTTTTATCTTCCTCATTCAAATCCATATTTGAATGAATTAATTTTGATTATTATAAAAATCTAACAACCCATGTTTAATTAATTTTTTTTAAAAGTTTAAATAACTTAAAGTGTTCAAAATGAAAGTATAATTATTTTTTATTAAAGTTTTAAAATAATTTTCGGTCAATTAGTAATATCATTTTCCTTTTCCGATAAATGATTTTACTTTAATTAATAGTGTTGATACATGAATATAGCAACGATATTACCAATTAATTGATATTAGTTAATTTCCATTTTATATTTTGTTAACAAATAAGCTTTATTAATTATTTGATCAATAAAATATTTAATTAATTGACTACAAAAGTTTGGGCTGGAAAAATAAAATATGAGAATTTTTCTATATATAGTATAGAAGTATAGATTATGATCTTTTATATTTTAAATCAATTAGTAATATCACTTTTTCTTTTCTATTTTATCTTTTCTATTGTTTTTGCGGAAATTTCACAAATAATGATTTTATATTTTTATTTTTATTAATAGTAGTCTAGATATATTAGTATAGATAAGTATTCAAATTATTTTTATTATTATTGGTGTAATTAAAAACAGTAATTAATAAATTATTTTTTCTTATAAAATTACGCAGAATTTGTTTCAATTATTTCCACAACTATAATGGTTTAATTATTCACAGAATTTGGTAAATAAAATTTTGTTACCAATTAAATTTTATTAATTTTTTTACCAATTAATTAATAATATTATCTTGTGCCGAAAATATGAAGGGGAGAATTTTACTTTTGTTAATAGTGTTGATACGTGAATATAAAAACAATATTACCAATTAATATATATTAGTTAATTTGCATTTTACATTTTCTTACCAAATAAACTTTATTAATTATTTGGCCAATAAAATATTTAATTAATTGACTACAAAAGTTTGGGCGGGAAAAATGAAATAGGAGGATTTTACTTTTATATAGAGTATAGATAATACATGTAAGTTTAATTTTGTTTAATTATTGATGTAATATGTGTACCTTTAATCTCCTTTAATTATGTCGTAATATGTGTACCACTTATTTTCTTAATTGATTAGATAAAATCTGTAGTATGGCAAGCTATATTATGGCAAGTATAAAAAAACAATTTAATAAAAGTATAATGTGTGAATTAATTTCTTAATTACTGTAATTAAAGATTTTATTCAAAAGTAACTATTAGCATAATTTTATGTGTAATAATCTGTGAATTTGAATAATTTGCATAATTGTATGGACGTAATAATTTGTGGATTAGCGTAATAATATGTGAATTGGAACAATTATCATAATTTTTTTAAATATCCTTTAATATGATGGACTTAATAGGTGTATTATCAATTACCTTAACTGATTATATAAAAATATAAAATTTAAATAACGGAAAGTATTAATTCATTTATTTCTGTAATTTTTAAGATTTTATATTATTCAAAAGTAATCAAAGGAAATGCACAGGTAATTGATATTATTTGCAGTAAAAAAAATATAATCATCATAAGAAGAAATTCTCAATGTTTAATTACCATAATAAATTTAGATGTTAAATACAGTTGGTAATTACCACGAGGTTATTTAGATGGTATGGTTATTACCTATATATATTACCAAAATAAACAGATTAACATATGGATCAGTATTATCAAAAAATGATGAAACCTTTTTGGTTAGATATATTAGGAAAAGTATCAATTAATTAAAATATGATAGGTAGTACTAAAAAAACAAATTGGGAGGAAGCCTTTTAGGTAAGATAAAAAATTATATTAGGAAATTGATTATCAATCCTACTAATTTTTCTTAATACTATATTTGTAATTACCGTTATAAACAGATTTAATAGAAAAAATTAATTAGGAACTTATATTAAGCATTTTGAATTATTATTATTATTAATATTAGGAAATTATATTAAGAATTCTAAATTATTATTATTATTATTATCTTAACACAAGATTATATCAATGTATAAAATTTATATTATTACTATTCATGCAATAGATCTACTTCTTCATCTCTGATTATACCATGCCGGGAGGATTACTATTTTTATCGTACCACAAAATCATAATAATATGCAAGAGTATAAGATAAACTTTTCAAAAGAAACACAATTAAGGGATAGGAATAGCAAATAATTTTACTACAAAATATTTATAACAACAACCAAACCAAATTAAAAAAGAAACACGCAAAAACTTCTCCAAAAAAATAACTTTTAGAAATAGAAAAATATGTAATTTTACCACACTACATAATTGTAACAACAACTGAATTAAACCCTTGCACTCCATTTGATCCTCATCCATTGCCCTTCCTGACCCAATTGCTGATACTGGTAAAAGCACTCAACAATCTTCATCAGTTCTTCCGCGTCGAAAACCCCAATATGTAATTCACGACCTTGAACCACGTTTACCTTTTTCCCATCCACTCACTTGTAGTCAACAAAATCTTTCTTCTGCTTCACTTGTGGGGGAGAATATGGTATGCTCTTTCTCCTCTTCCTCCGCTAACCCCTATCGTTTACCCTAGATGACGCCGATGAATGTTTGTGATTTACCGGTGCCGGAGACGACACATTGGAAACCATCTTTCTAAACCGATTCAAGTAGGTCGGTGCATGCACCACCGTAGCTTTCTCAGAGGAGTTAGATGGCTTCGTTATCGCTAGGAAACGATATATCACCGAATTGAATTACAAAAAATTTTAAAATAAATTGTTAACACGAAATCAGAAACTAAATGATGAAATAAAGGAAGAACAACAAAGCATAACCATGAAAATAAAGAAAGAAATCAAAGGATTTTCACTTACTTGTGAGTCTTGAGCTTGTCCATCGGAGTTGTGATCGGAAACGTATGAAACGAATGCCGACTTTGCCGAGTTCAGAAGTTGTGAGGGAACAATCTCTCATGCTCGGAACTTATATGAGAGAAATTGCCGTTAACTTAAATCTGTTGGAATAAAATTAGGAAGAATGATACTTAAAATTAGGAAGAATGATATTGGAGTATAGGTTTTAATTTTTTTTTGGTAATTGGCAATAAATTTTGTGGAAATATATAAATGGTTAATTAATAAAATAACCATATGGAATAAAATTAGGAAGAATGCTTTATGTTTTAATTTTCTTGGGATTATGGAAATAAATTTTATGAAAATATATATAGTTAATTAATAAAATAACCATATGGAATAAAATTAGGAAGAATGCTTTATGTTTTAATTTTCTTGGGATTATGGAAATAAATTTTATGAAAATATATATAGTTAATTAATAAAATAACCATATGGAATAAAATTAGGAAGAATGCTTTATGTTTTAATTTTCTTGGGATTATGGAAATAAATTTTATGAAAATATATATAGTTAATTAATAAAATAACCATAAAATAATTATTAATTTCATTTTACTAAAATGCCCCTGAGTTTGGGCGGGAAAACTTGGGAGGAGGATATTATTTTTATATATAGTATAGATTAGAAATTATATTAAGAATTTTAGATTATTATTACTACGGAGTATTATATTATTATTATTATTATTATTATTTATTATTATTATTATTATATTAACATAATAGATTTTAAATCGAGGTTACAAAATTTAATATTATTATTTCATTTATTCAAGTATATAGTAATCACCATTTTTTAACTAATAAGTGTGAATTAGTATTGTGCAATTAATGATAAAGATTAATAATAATTGGAATCAACAATCAATGATACAATGACCCATGTTTAGCTTCCAATGCACCATTTTTTATAAAATGAAGAATTGGAATGGTAAAACGAACAATTGGAATGAATAATTGAGGATTTATTCAAGTATAGTAACCACCATTTTTACCAAATTACATAAGCATCCGTAAATGGGGAAGATCAAGATTGCAAATTCTACAATATATAGATGAGCATCCGTAGATTGCTAGTTATTTTACACAGTACAACTAAAAAGATGGATAGTTAAATAAGGTATTATCATTCAAAATCTTGTAATACAAAGTTACAATACAATGTTTTTCCATTAGAAATTACCAATCAAAGTAATGTGATTAAAATATATAATTATAGAAAACATTTGATTGTTCACTACAATCACTCTAAAAATTGTAATTTTACATACGTGATACGCACATGGCAAAATTGGCCTAGCTACTTGAAACCTTATCAGCAAAAATTAAAGCATATTGAGCTGTTAAAATCAAACTAAATCACAGTACTACAAAATACTCTATGGAATGCAGACTACATCATAAGGATCTCCAACATGCAGAATGAATCAACTAAAAATTAAATCATACCGCATACCATAACAATTCTACGCGTGTTAAAGTTCGATCTTCGACTTCATAGAATTACAGATTATAGATCTCTAACTAATAGTGAGAGCACAGATATTGGTACGTTGTGAGAGAAGAGTCATTTCTCATCATTATATAGTGGAGGATAAACATAATATGGAAGTTTTTTCAAAAGGAAAGTATAATTAATTTTAATTTTATGTAAATATAGATGATTGACATGTAAAAATTTTACTACAATATTATATAATTTTTTCATTCTAATATAGTTAATTACATGTCAATTATATAAATATATATAGATATATAGATATAGATATAGATTATCATATCACTAATCACCAATCACCAATTAATTATTCTTTTTTAAAATAATCACCAATTAATTAATTAATATTAGTATATATTAATATATTAATATTAAGAATAATACCATATACCATATTATCAATTATCAATTATATATCACTAATCACCCATCACCCATTAATATTAACAATATTACCATATTATCATATTATCATCATCATATATTACCATAATAATATTATAGGATGGATAATTAATAAAATAATAAAATAATAAATAAATAAAATAAATGATTTTACCAAAATACCTCTAAGTTTTGGGGGGAAAATTTGGGAGGAGGAAATTGTTTTTATATATAGTATAGATTTTAAATTATGATTTTGACAATGAAACATTTGTTTTTTTTTTGTTATTTTATTTTATATATTAGGTATCCCAACTTATGTCAGACTTATCCTAATTAAACCCTCAGGATTCCACCTCTACTTGTATATTCTGCGCACCGGAGGTCTTTTCAGCCCAAAGAATCACCATATGGGTTCGATCCTATGAGGCTATGATCATCTATTTGAAATGATAACAAATGTGTCATTACACTACATAGTAATTAACTTTAATTTTGACACATATCTTATACGAGAAACGCTGTCCCAAATAAGTTTCTTGTATTTTAACGAAAAAAATTATTTTAGAATTTTAAAAAACTCATTTGCGACTTGCATTTCTGACAAGTCCTTTATTTTTGTCATTACCTATTCAAAGTTGCCCATACGTCAAATAATTTTTTTAATGAAGTAATTAACTAGTCAAAGAAATGTTACATCAAATTAAATTTATTTTGTCAAAAGTAAGTAAATGATTTTCTTAGACCATCCGGGGCCTCTATCGGCCCATAAAATGTATGGATGACAGTGAAAGACTGTACATCTAAGATAATAAGATATCAAATCAAAATTTATTTATTTAATAACTCTATTAGTGTGTTTTGCAATTAAAAAGAGATAATGGAAATATGACTTCGCCTACTCAATTATATATAAAGTATCATTAAATGAATGCTAATTTGTCAAATGCACTTGATTTTTATAGGAGTTGATACAAATTAGTTTGATTAATTTTGATTTATGGGATAATTCGTAACCGCTATTCAAAGATATATTCTAAGTAAAAATTAGTCTAAACTTTTTCATAGCTAATCGACTCAAACCAAGAAAGAATGACAATAGGTAACTTACATGGGGAGTCAAATTTAAAAATTTATGGTTACTAATTCAACTGTACGACTAACTCGGTTGTATCCCTAATTTGCTTTTTGAAAACGTTGTATCCCTAATTAATTTGGTTAACTTGTGATGATATAGAATATGTCAATTAACCAGTGACAAGAAGAGAAGAGGTCAAAAATAGTTATGAACCACTCTACTAAAAAGTCAACTCATTTAATAAATGAAAGAGAGCACTAAAAATTATTGCAATGGGGCTATGGCGGGGAGCCGGGGACGGGGAAGGGGATATATCCCCTGCCCAACCCTACATTCTCGTCTCACTCCCCGCATTTGCGCAAATTATGAAATTCCCTTTCTATCATTATCCCTAGAGGGATTTTGCGGGTACGTAGAATCCTTCACTTGTAAATTTAATAACTTATATTTAATATAAAATTTATAACTACAAATTTCAATGTTAATGCATCAAACTGATAAAAGTATTTGCCTAATAACTATCAACTTCAATATTAGTATTTGATGTGAATCCACTAGGGACTCAACAATAGCAAAATCCATATAGTTTAGTAAAACCTATCCAAGTTTGACAAATGAAGGTTATAACTACAAATATGAATCATTTATGAATATAAATTATTTATGAATTCTTGTGTGTGTGTGTATATATATATATATAAGATTCCTTATCATATTCTACAGTATTAATAATTCATCAAAGTTCAAAGTAAGCCATGACTATATTATATTGGGACAAGGAATCTCCAGCACTTGGGCCATTTTCCTCAGCCAAATCATATATGCTTCATCACTTGGAATATTCATGTTTGCTTATAAGTAGTTGTATGATTGAGCTTTTCAGCTGTTTTTATTCTGTTATATGTTTTCAGCTATATATATATGTATATATTCTAAAATTCTATTTCATCTGTTGAAATTATATGTATTATTCTAGTGTTTGGTGTAGTGTGCTTTTATACTTACATAATTTTACCAATTGTTATAAAATATTACATATATACAAAGGAAATTATAAAATAATTAAAATTCTTGGAGACCATGCCAAAAGACATTAATTTGCAATAAATGAACTTTTGTGCTGATGTTAATAATTAAAGATAAATTCTTTTTACACCGAAATAAAAATTATATAAAATTTTCCCTTTCAAATATTCTACAATCTTGATATTTAATTTGAGATGTGTGTAATAGTTGTATTGACTTTCAAGAATGATCTCAACACAACAAATTTGTTAAATATCAAGAATGTAAACTAAACTATCGAGAAATTAGTTAACAAATTATACAAAATACGTCAACTATATGTACATAACTTGGCTCATAGTCTATAATGTGCATGATAAACCACAATCTACGATGTAATTTGCGCTCTTAGATAAGAAAATAAATGTATTAATCTGTTAGTGAATTTTGAGTCAAGTGAGTAGCTAGAGAGTGACAAATTATATCATGGACTTGCATTAAGGATTATATACCTACAAAACTGAGGTTTCAATGTTACATACAAGAATATGTACAATCATAAATTGGCTTCCCCTATTGTCCGAGCCCTAAGGAAATGCCAAGGTCCTGTTCCTGTTCCCATCCTGCAAAACATCAACACAACACAAAAAACATAACCAAACAACCTTAAATTCTCATCCCCTAAGCTTCCAAACTTAGCTAGCTGAAGCATAGGTGAGGATTCTGGTAAGCTAACTGAAGCATGTGTTCTGTCTTAACTAAAAGTTTAATCAGAGAAGTGTCCACGTTACCTCAAAAGGCCAGCGATTGTGCGGAGAAGCATGAATATGCTTAGCGCGATCCATATCCCGATAAAACCATTGTTTTCTGAGAGAAAGAACTCGGAGGCAATGGTCATTGCAGACACCAGAACCTGAAAAGACAAAACAGGATGAGTTCTTGGAGCCTTTTTTTCTCTTCTCTTCTCTTTGTGTGTAAATGAAAATGGAAGCTGAAATGTAGGCTAACCATTGAATATGCAGAGTACAAGAAATCAGATGCCCCGAAGTTGATACCATCGAGAACAAACGCAAACGAATTGATTGGCTGCGTGCCTGCAACGAACTGATAGATTGAACAGAAACAATGATTTCTCGTTAACAAGAAAAAAAAATAGTGTTTAGTTTGTGTTGTGGGAGATACCGGGATTGCTATGGTTATAAAGCCAATAACATTTTTGTCCTTCGAGAAAACTCCCGATCCAAAACATAAACCTAATCCGACAACAACAGCAAGCAGAAGTCCCAACACGAACCCCATCTACACAACATTTTTGTCTTAGATTATACGAAGTTTTTCAAAGAATAGCATTTCACCATTTGTATATATGTACCTGCAGCACTCTGACAGCAACGGTCTCAGCTTTCTTGTAGTCTTTCTCAGCAAACGAAGAAGCAAGAATCGCCTAGAAAGCGAGACAAGACAACAAAATTGATCAGCACCTTAACTAATGTTAGATTTTAGTACATACTATGTTAATGATGTCTTATTGTTACCTGTCCTGCAATGGCCAAGCCATCAGCGAGCAGTGATGAAGTCAACCAGACCTGCAAGCAGACTTGAAACGCGGCCATAGGGGTCGAGCCTTGTCGTGCAGCCAGAGAAGCAGCCAGGGTCACACAAAATGTCGCGGCTATGACCCGTGCAAGTAACCAGAATCCTGCAGAAAAATTCCACGAACATTATAATAAGCACCCGGGAATCTAATGGGAATGATTAGTCAAGACTCAAGAGTCTCTTACCATTCTTGAGAAATTTACTGAACTGCAAATCTTTAGAACTCGGTGGTAACAACTCAACTTCTTGCATCAACTTGCAAAACAGGATCAGTGCTAATAAGTACCTGTTAGAAAAGGCGACGGGGTGTTAAGAAACTTACGACAATACCAAACAGAAAATTAGAGATCAGAGTGTATGTGAATCGAGTTCTGATGCAAGGGCTTACTGAGAGATTACATGAGCAACAGCAGCCCCGCTAACACCCAAACGACAAGCAAATATAAAGATTGGATCCAAGATTATGTTTGTTGAATTGCCTGCAGCTGTTAGCCCAGAAAATTCATGAAATTCTTGATGATTTTAGCCATTGAAGACACTAAGAATGATACCGAAACTAACTTTAAACAACCATACAGATTTGCTACTACTCACCAGTGGCATATAAAGGGGTTGTAGTATCCTTTAGACCGCGAAAGATCCCTTGCATTGCCAAGGACAGAAGAACTGCGGGGGCTCCAAGTGCTCTCAGAGTTAGATACTTTCGTGCAGGGTTTAACATTGGAGATTCCTATATGGTTTAATGAAAATCAAGAAAAGTTGTTAATGTTTCTGCAAATATATGTCACACTAATGAACTTCTGAGGTCAAGGAAGGAAATCGGGCCTATATGAAATGTTGGTGACAACTGAAAACTAGAAGAAAACTCACAGATTTGACACCCATTAAGCTCAAAAGTGGTTTTGCCAGAACTATGAGGATGACTGTTTGGAGAAGGCCAAGAACGCAACCCATTATTAATGCAGTTGATGCAGAAGGGATCTGTTGTTTCTCACGCTTAACTTTTCCTTTTCCTCCACCAATCCAAGTAGCAATCGGAGATTGAGGCACAGTTGTTTTAGAATTTGATGAAACAACTGCAGACCACAAACTAATAGGATTAAAATTTACTTCAACTAGGATAGCCAAATCAAATTTATTTCTAAGAGTGCATCTATTAATCTATTATCTATATACCATTTTCTGGTGCAAATGCATTCTCCTTGTTTTCAAGATCAGAATCTTCTTCTGGCTTTAGTTCTATCAGTTCATAACCCTTGGCTGATCCTTTACCCGAGCCCTCGCTTCTTGACGACTCACTAATCTTTTTAGCAGTGCCTTCCTCTGCAACAAAGGAAGTTGTAATGTTAACCAGAGGGAATATGGTAACCTTGTTGGCTTGATTGATGATGGAAATGGCAACTCCAACAGCAGCAACTTCCACAGAACCTGTCACACACAACAAAAACATTCATGATTTTGTTCTTCCCTATCCAAGCAAATGCAGCAGTTCACTTCATACCAAATCAAAGAAATAGTGATTCATTGCAAAAAAATACACTTCTTCAACTAAGGCTGTGTTTGGAAACCAGGAAACATTTTCATTTCTAGTGTTTGGTTGCATTCTAGAAAATAGTTTTTGTGTGTTTGGTTCATTTTCAGGAAAATGAGTAAAATTGTATAATTTATGAATGTATTTATAAATTGAATGTTATGTATTAAAAAAAAAACTGGATGCCATTCATAAAATGAGTGTTAGTATTAAAAAAAAATGTAGATTTGGTCTCTGGTTTCCGACGAAAACCATATCTCATCTGGTTTCTAGAGCTTGGTTTCCAGAAATCATTTTTCGGGTTTTCAAATACTATCTAACTTACATGCAGCAGGTTAAACTCATAATAACTTGCCCAAAAAGGCGAAATTCTCTCGCCCTGCCCAACAGATAATGACTCAACAGTCCATTAGGTTGGAGGACCAGAGCCTGGTGCCGGGTAGTAGAAGCCCTGCCAGGCTCAATTCTGTGTCCCTACCCACAATCTACTAAATACGAACAAAGTAAGCTGTTCATGCTGGCTAAACTCATAATAATAACTAATAAAGGACAATATGAATTGGTGCATAAGTAGAGAATGGAATACTAAAAGGTTAAATCTAACCATAACCTAACTAACCCATATGTTTTCTCAAAATTTTCAAGGTGGATTCTCAGAAATGTGTATACCTAAATGCCCAATGAATGCAGTATCAATCAGAGAAGCAATGGGATCTGCAGCTAATGCAAGAGTTGCAGGGACTGCAATACGCAGTATCTCCATACCCAGATCATCCAATCTGAAAACATGCCTGAAAAAAAAAAACAAATTTTCAAAAGAATCAGTCATCTAAAAAAAAAACATTAATATTTGAAGGGGGAAAAGAAAAACTCAAACCTGACATCATTGAAGGTAATCAAGAATGGAAGCTTCAACTTCTTCAGAAGAGGAGCAAAATCATCATCATCATCATTATCTGCATAATTATGCTCAGCCATGGTATTTACTAAAGGGTACAAACAAACGGCTTAAATTTGACTAAACCCTCTGCAAATAAGCAGAAATTTTCAAGAAATAAGGATTTGTCTGAAACCATAAAATTTGAGCAGAGTTGGAAGGAGGGAAGGTGAGAAACCCCTTTCATGCTCAGAACAAAAAAGAAAAAATTGCGCTTTTGTCCAAAGATGCACGTAAGCCTGCTGTGATGCTACCTAGTTCTTCATGTCATTTCCCCGGATAAGCCTGGTTAGCTCTTTAATTTAATTATTATAATTTATTTATTGATGGTGCAATCTTGCAGCTACCAATATACTTTAATTTTATTTATTTTGAATCACGAGAAAAATCACAAACCTATCTTGCGTACAGGTTATAACCTACTTTATTTTGTGAACCTGATAACTTTGTGCAACGGCCCAGAACAATATGGTGCACAAAAAAAACAAAGTAACTCAAGATACCGTGCACAGCATGTGTGCATTTTGTTTGCAATGCACGGTTCGCTAATTTAGATAAAGTGTCCAAATTAACTCTTAGGTTTAAATAATTTTTTTAAAACATGTTAATTAATATAGGTTCTCATATGAACTTATATATATATATATATATATATATATATATATATAGGATCGCGTTCAGGTGCGTACTGGCCGCCCAGGAGAGAACTGCGGACGAATCACAGCGCGCCACGTGTCCGGAATATAGTTGCACATAACGTTATAACTAGGTGCACATAGGTGCACCCAGGTGCATAAATGTTAACAACGTAAATTACTTGCACCTGTAAGTGAAAATAAGTGCACACGTGCAAATAAAATGTATTACAAGTGCAAGTAAATTGTACAATGAGCATCAATACTAAGTGCACCTAATGTTATAACTAGGTGCACCTATTGCTATAACTAGGTGCACATAGGTTGCAACCAGGTGCATGAATGTTAACACAGTAAATTACTTGCACAAGTGCAAGTAAAATGTATTGTAGATGCCTGTAAAATGTATTACAGGTGCAAGTGAATTGTACAGTGAGCATCAATACTAAGTGCACCTAATGTTGTAACTAGGTGCAACTAATGTTATAACTAGGTGCAACCTATGTTATAACTAGGTGCACCTAGGTTGCACCCAGGTGCATGAATATTAACAAGGTAAAGTACTTGCATTTGTAAGTGAATTGCTAAAATAGGTGTATGAATATTAATAAGGTAAATTATTTGCACTTGTAAGTAAAAATATGTGCGAAAATAGGTGCACTTGTAAGTGAAACTAGGTGCACCAAAGTTCCAGTTATTTACAAAAATGCCACCGCGTCATTTTTTTAAAATTGCATCTGATTCGTTGATATGGACACGTGGACGGCTGTGGAGCGTTCTCATTTCCTACCTGGGCGAGAGTTCGCACGAGAGTGCAACCCTATATATATATATATATATATATATATATATATATATATATATATATATAAACCATTTTTATTGTTTGAGAAAACTTCTGATCCCAAGTATAAACCTACTCCAACCAACACAACCGAGCCGGAAATATAATGCCATGCATGTCCCAATTCTACGTTGCTTACATGCATTATATTGCCAAATCTCATTGTCGGAGTGAGATGTTTCCATGGGAATGGAGTGTTAGATATATTTGTAGTCAAANGTTCGTGTTTTTCAAAAAGTTGACCAGTAGATTCTGTAATTGAATCTAGACATAAGGTTTCTTGGAAGGTTTGAAATTCTAACTTTGAAAGTATAGTATTTGAGATTTCTGTAGGGAAAGTTTTGTCTAATCCAGATGTTTCCATGGGAATGGAGTGTTAGATATATTTGTAGTCAAAGTATGTTTCTGAATTTGGGTCTTGATAAAAAGTATGGATTTCATCAGTTTCCTGATGTATTTTCTCGGTTAAAAAGTTTTTAGTGCTTTCAAAGTGTTGTTGAATAAGTTTTTTATCCATGATGATAAATAAGTTTTTTAAGAAGTTTAAGTTTTATAAAAACCTTCTGGTTTGAAGATTCTTCTTCTCTCTTGCATCACAGGTTGCTGTACTAAGAGTTTTATTACTTATCTAGATCTTTTTAGTTTATGTTTGTTCTTACTTTTATTGTTTTATTATCAGATTTGTTCTTTTTATTTTCACCTTATCATCCCTAACCTACTAACCAAAGGATCCCATGACCCTCCGTCTACAACCTNCATGATGATAAATAAGTTTTTTAAGAAGTTTAAGTTTATGAAAACCTTTTGGTTTAAAGATTCTTCTTCTCTCTTGCATCACAGGTTGTTATACTAAAAGTTTTAA
>NC_044919.1:3016043-3036243 GCF_003576645.1 Ipomoea triloba | reverse complement strand
AAAGTTTGGAATTCTAACTTTGAAAGTATAGTATTTGAGATTTCTGTAGGGAAAGTTTTGTCTAATCCTTGTTTAATTAAGTTATGATTTGGTACAGTGATGTTGTAGTCAAAGTATGTTTCTGAATTTGGGTCTTGATAAAAAGTATGGATTTCATCAGTTTCCTGATGTTATTTTCTCGGTTAAAAAGTTTTTAGTGCTTTCAAAGTGTGTTGAATAAGTTTATATATATATATATATATATATATATATATATATATAAACCATTTTTATTGTTTGAGAAAACTTCTGATCCCAAGTATAACCCTACTCACAACCAAACAACGAGCCGGAAATATAATGCCATGCATGTCAATTCTACGTTGCTTACATGCATTATATTGCCAAATCTCATTGTCGGAGTGAGATGTTTCCATGGGAATGGAGTGTTAGATATATTTGTAGTCTAACAATTAACTGAATATAAAATTTATTATGAGAAAAATCTAATCTCTTAATAATAGTAAAAAAGAAGTGGTGTTGATCTCTAGTGTTTGTCTCTTGAGTGGTAGACTTGCAAGAGTAATTTTTCATTTTATTCCATACTTACTCAGGATGTGTATTGGTATTATTTACATTAAATGCTATATAATGTAGGCATATTATTTTTCTTATAAATATATTAAGCTTTATATTAGGCACAAAGTCTTATTGACTAAACACTTTATAGTTATTAAAAACTAAGTTACTTAAATAAGCCTAGTCAACAACTTGCACCACATAATTAACACTTTAATATATAATATATATTTTTAAATCAAAATATATAATATATATTATAGGGAAAATTCAACATGGAGATATATAACCAAGCTCGACACGAAGGTCGGGCGAGCTAAGCACCTGTCCAGGGTTCGTGTTGAAAGAATGAAAGTGACCCTTTAACTAGAGTTGTCAAGCTGGCAGGGCGAGGCAAGCCTAGGTTTTGCTGGCCCAGACTGCCCCGCCTTTGGCTCGCGGACTAGCAGGCCCCGCCAGACTATTTTTTTAATTGTTAGCTTATTATTTTTTTAAATTTTATCATTTGTACATACAAAAATAATTAAAATAACCTATACATATTTAAAAAAATATATAATATACATTGCTTTATTTTATATATATATATATAATTTTTTTTTTAAAAAATGGGGACAGCTCCATGGGCCGGGCCAAAAAAGCCTGCTCTTTAGAGGGATTCTATTTTCAAAGCCGCTACCTAAGTAGGGAGCGGGATGGGCCGGCCCGGCAGGCTAAGCCCGTTTTGACGGTTCTACCTTTAACTTAGTTTTTTTTTTTTTTTAAGTGTCAAATAAGTAATTAGACTTACGGCTTTTGTACAATTGGGTCACTGAACTTTAAAAAAAAAAAGTGTAATCATGCCATCAAATTAAACAAGCAAAATATATGCAATTGGCACATTTTTCTAATTTCTTTTAATGCAATTTAAGTTAAAAATGTTTCAACCTTTACTCCAAACTAGTATGGTAGAGGAAAAAACAATTATTAGTACATACTATGTAAATAATATGATAGAATTTTATCAAAAAAAATTAAAAAATATCTCAATTACACATATTTTACTTGTTTGAAAATTTAAATTAATTGCACACTTTCTAAATTTAGTGACCTAGCACAAAAGCAAGAATTTTAGCGTTCTATTTCACACCCTTTCTCTATTTTTTATGATGAAATTAAATTCTTTTTTCCATGGAATCTTACTGCGCAGCTAACAAACTATCACAACACTTGCCACTCCATATGCATATATACATCGGATGCTGTATTTATACAACGTACTTAGAGCATCCTTATCAATGGGGTCTTTTTTTTTTTTTTTTTGAAAACCTTATCAATGGAGTTTATTCATAGTTTTTTAAGGATTTTTGTAAGTGTGATTAGAAAAGAGAAAATTGGGGGATGAAAAAAATAAAATAGATTTAATAATAATAATAATAATAAAAGTGGAGCTGTCAGTTGCACGTAACACGCCCAACGGGTGCACTGCATGTGCTCGCTGGGCTGGGCGCTGCTGTGCGCGATACACGCGCCCGCTGGGCGCCGCTATGCGCGATACACGCTCACAACAGTGCTTCTTCCCTTATTTATACAAGCAACTCTCCTTTCTTTCTCATATCCTCTCTTTCATCCACCTAAGCAAATACTATTCCAAAAATCATCAATAATCTATTGGTGTGGATGTTCTTAGCGGCAATTCATGGGATGCCCTCCACGTTTCCATCCACGCTTGCATGCAGCTGAGCTGTCCTCCACGTCGGAATCCCAGCCATCACATCACCATTATTCAAGCTTCAATTCTCTCATCTAGCTAGTTTCCGGTAAATTATTATATGTAATGGTAAATTATTATATGTAATGGTGGTTGAGAATGGTAAAGTAAAATGTATTTTTGTCTAAAAAATTTGGTCAATTTCATGGTTAAAGGATATAATATTTAGTATTAATTAAGAGTTTAGGAAACGTTCAATCCTATCTTAACCATTTAACCCGACCCGACCCATATTGCATGCTCCGTTTTTAAGGATAAGACTAACATGCGTCCATCATATTATGCCAACTTTCTCACCTTTCCACATGCACTACACCACCATTTACACAATTACACTCACGTACGTCACGGGTCAACACACACAAACAAAAACATTTAACTGTTTTTTATTCTTCGTATGTTATTAATTCCCAGAATTCATGTTTTGTGAATTAATGAAATATCATTAAAATTCAGTTCCATTCAATTTAAAACAATATAAACCTGTCAAGTAACTTTTAGCTCAATGACACTTATATGACTCTCCCAAATGGGAGGTCACAGGTAGTAGTAAAAAAAAAAAAAAGAAAAAAAAACAATCCAAACCATTTATCTCCATTTTATTGAATTTCTTTGTTCTTTCATTTTTATATTTAGTATATGCTATTTCTATTAGGATTTTAGTTATTACCTTGATGATTAGTTTTCCAAATATGACTACAATCTAGGCCTAAAAGTATCATTTCTATAAACACACTTAGACTTGAATTACATGCTTCAATCTCTTCTCTTTTTTTGAAAAAAAATCATTAATTAATAAAATTGTTATTATTTATATATATAGAAAGTTTAATATATTCACGTAGCTCTGTTGAATGCTTGCATCACTGCATGGCAAAATATCTGATAATTAGAGTGTTCATCATGCTTAGCATGTGCACCCAAGCCATTCTATCTCTCTAATCTCTCTCTCTCTATATATATAGCTTAGCTTTACCGTATATATGCATTGTACTCATCCTTAGCCTTACCCACCAAAACATCACCTCCAGCTAACTGTACGTTACGTTACTGAGAGTAAGCTAAGCACAGCAAGTTTCCGTACTCTTCTTTGCTTCCATATATTCACAGTATTGCTATGCAGTGTTCATTTCTTTGTTTGATGCTTACAGGCCACCGGAGAAGAATATAATCTTAATTGTCATTGCCGTTTTCGCCCCTTCGATTCGAGATGTGGATGCTGTTGTTCTTGGTTGTGTTCTATCAAGCAAGGTAGTTAAATAATCTTGATGAATCTGTGTTTTTAAGTATTTTTTGAATTAGATCTATTGTTGATTTTACTTAACTTTACATGCAGACTTTCTTAGTTCTGAGTCGTTGGTTGCAGGAAAGTTTTTAAGTGGGATGATCTGGGTAGGGAGATACTGCAGATGGCAATCCCGGCTGCTTTGGCACTCGCCGCCGATCCAGTGGCTTCCTTGATCGACACCGCTTTTATCGGCCATTTGGGTATATATTTAATTGAAGCATGTGTTTCATCTCAAGCCTAAGTTTATAGTTGAAAATGTTTATATATTATATATGTCCATCACAGATTACTTTTAATGGGCTCTAGGCAACACGTGTACATTTATGTTTATATATTGTGATTATAGGGCCGGTGGAAATTGCGGCGGTGGGAGTGGCGGCTTCAATTATAAACCAGGCTAACAAAGTGACGATATTTCCGCTGGTGAACATAACTACTTCGTTTGTTGCAGAGGAGACGACTGTTAAGGAGGGTAATAATAATAATGAATTGTCGGCTAGAGGTGATGATTGGTCGGAAGGGGGTGTTGCGGCCCAGATTGAGAGTGGAGAAGAAGGGTCAGAAGAAGAGACAGGAGAATCTGATGATAATTCTGAGGCTGAAACCATGGGGAGTGGTTACATGGGAAGCAGCGACACAAATGGCTCTCCTTCCATCAGTGAAATAACTGAGATTTCACTGCAAACTTGTACTAATCCACTTCTACTAACTCATATTTATGTGTATTGGGATCAACTGATGATAAAAAGTTATGTTTTTGTTGTCAGATGTTGAAGAAAATGTGTCACCTGTGGAGACTAATGTGAACGAAAGAGCCGACGGGGAAGTTAAGCGAGGGAGGCTGAAGGTTCCTTCTGCTTCAACAGCTCTAATTATGGGAATGATTCTTGGCCTCCTACAAACAGTGTTCCTCACACTTCTTGCCAGGCCACTTCTGGGCTTAATGGGTGTCAAATCTGTATGTTTCTCTGCTCATTTTCTCGTTTCGTACTGAAAATAACTAACAGCTCTGATATGATCTGATCTCTTTTTGTTCTTCTTGAAACATGCAGGGATCTGCCATGTTACAGTCAGCACTGAAGTATCTTGTTCTGAGATCAATTGGCTCCCCTGCAGTGCTTCTGTCACTGGCGATCCAAGGGATCTTTCGCGGTCTCAAGGATACCACAACCCCTTTGTATGCCACAGGCAAGTAGTGGCAACATTAATCTTATTATATTAGCTTGCTGAAATTTCAAGAAATTTGAGATTTTTCTTGCCAAACTCATATTTGTTTTCTGGGCAAATTAAACAGCTGTATGTGATTCAGTAAATATAGTACTGGATTCTGTCTTTATATTGGCTTGCCATTGGGGTGTCAGTGGAGCTGCCATTGCTCATGTTATCTCTCAGTAAGCTGGCCTGGTCTTATCAGACCTAATAACTTTCTGTTCTGATTCATTGATTGTCTTAACTTTTCAACTTGTTAACATATCTTCTACTCACCTTGATTAACAGGTATATTATGGTACTGATCTTGTTCTGCAAGTTGATTAAAGAAGTCGAGTTGTTGCCCCCTAGTTCGAGACATTTACAGCTGAGTAAATTTCTCAGGAATGGTAAGCGAAGTGACACTTGATTTTACCATTAATCTCATTAGTAGTCTTCTTTCCTTGGCTTGCATTTGTTCATCTGATCTGAGTTTTATGATATGGTCTAATTTCTACCTGCAGGATTATGGTTGTTTGCTAGGGTGATTGCTGCCACATTCTGTGTCACCCTGGCTTCTTCCCTTGCTGCTAGGCTTGGTTCCACAGTCATGGCAGCATTCCAAGTCTGTTTACAAGTCTGGTTGACAACATCTCTCCTTGCTGATGGCTTGGCCATTGCAGCACAGGTAAGGGTCAAGCGTTTACCACTATGTAAAAAATTATACAGAGTACTTAGTAGTAACTTTATTTCCTTATATCTACCTGCCATATTTCAAAAAGTAGGGTGTTGGACTTGGCCTGGCCTTTAGGTCTCTGCCCAACAAAGTGGTTGGATAGACAACTTTAAGACAGCATTAGTTAGTATAAATAATGCATGATACTAAGAGCCTAATGTTTGTTTCAGATGCTGATCAATGTTAGTTTCTGTTTCATCTTGTGTAGGCAATTATTGCTGGTGCAATTGCCCAGAAAGATTATAGCAAAGCTAGAGCCACTGCAGCAAGAGTACTTCAGGTACATATATATATGCAGCCATGCATGTACTTTTTTTTTCTTTTCTTTTTTTGACAAGGAAAATTACAGTCACTATCGTCTAAGGGTATGTACTGGGTAAACTCAGCCTTGTGACCCTAATGTACAAAGAGATAAACCAGCCTAAGTTGCTCACAGTTTACCAGTTCAAACTAACTTGCAACATTATGATTACAAAGTATGATTTGATACAAAATGTGGTTATATTTGCAGATGGGAATCATATTGGGACATGCCCTTGTTATCTTAGTGGGAGTGGGGCTATACTTTGGAAAAGGAGCATTCTCTGAAGACAAAAATGTTCTTCGCATGATAACCATAGGCGTCCCGGTATCTCCAACAACCCTATCAATTAACCTTTCATCAATGGGGATTATATATATATTCTTCAACTTTTGCACTGATTGAATCCAACTTCTCAGTTTGTTGCAGGCACACAACCCATCAACACGATGGCGTTCGTTCTTGATGGTGTCAACTTCGGGGCATCAGATTTTCTCTACGCTGCATATTCTATGGTGTTTGTGGCCGCCATGACCGTTGGATCTGAGTTTCTGCTCCTGAAATCCAACGGCTTCGTCGGAATCTGGATTGCTTTAGCCATTTTCATGCTCCTTCGCACCATTGCAGGCTTTTGGAGGTAATAATTTGCAGTTTTCAAATTCAAAAACTTAGCCAAATTAATTTATTTTTTACCATATATAAAGACTCGATGTTTGTATATATATATTTACGTGTTTTTTGCATGCATGCAGGATGGCGACTGGAACAGGGCCTTGGCGTTTCCTCAGGGCCCTTGATACTTAGCATAGTGTTTTAATTTTGTATTCCCCTTATCCCTTTCCCTTTTTGTAGACTAGATAGTATAAATATGAATTTGTAGTGATTAATGTATTTTGAGTTTGGTTAAGAACTTTTAATAAGAATTATGAATTGCTTTCATTTACTTGCCTAAATGGAAACGCAACAACAACACTACTTAATTGTGTAAAGAGTAAGTGAAAATTTATACCAGCAACATAGACGAGGTACGTGCATGTTTTGGGCACATCCAGTGCAATGTGCGTGTATAAGAGCGAGAATATCAAGTTGAGTCTGTCACATATAATCTTATCTTTTTATTGTGGACTTTGTGTAGTTATCTCTCATGTATAGGTTGTAGGTTTTTTTCTTTGAAAGGAAAGGAGTGTGGTTTGTAGGTTATTAAACAAAAATGAGATTTACCCAATATACATTCTTGCGGGAGATTAAATCAAACAAAATTGAAACCCAATGTTATATTAAGCCTTATAGAATAAATATAATTAACTTCAGATGGGATCAATTAATGCATGATAACTAATACATATAAATTGATTTTTTTCTTCTTCTCCCAAAAGTTTGAATCCCCAACCCCAAGGGCGCGGCCCTCCACACCTTTATCCGACAGAACATTTGGAAGGACGTAAATCATGGTGACTCAATGGCTCATGAGCAAACAATCAAATTAAATTTTTTTTTCTCTAAAGATGTGGTTTTGTTACATTGTTACATGAGGTCAAATAAATTTGTAGTATTGATAATATATATATATATATATATATATATATATATATATATATATATATATATATATATATATATATATATATATATATATATATTTTAAAATAAAAACTATTTGTTTGAAAAATATTTTTGGAGGGTAGGATTTGATATATAAAGAATTTCTATTTCTTTTGCGGAATATGACATTCACTTTTTCAATTGTAGTCACGGAGTAAATGTAATATTTCAATTATTTGTAGTATATATTTAGTATCTAAGTTCTTAGTAAATTGGCGAACTTCATCCACAACAAATTTTCCCAACTTTTTTTTTATTATTTTTTATTTTTTTAGTTTTGTCTTTCTCTCTTTTTTCCCCTATTCTCAGCATTAATTTTCCGTGTTTTCAGCTGCTTTTTCTCCCTTTTTATTTTTATTTTATTATTTTTCCATCCTCATCATTCTTTTTGGCTCCATTTTTTTCTTCCTTTTTGTATCCATATGAACAAGAATTTCTATTGGAACGGTTAGGAATAAGCTAAGTGTAATTAGATTTTATTATTTTAATGATGCATGGTAAAAATTAAGGTTAGGGTTTAGGGGATGTGATGTCATGAAAGCATCTAGGGCAATGTGTGTATAATTCTTAAATGAAGTAGTTATTGTCATTTAATTTAAGAATCATTTGCTAGGTATGGATCTATCGTTAAATATTGATAACTCGCTAATATAGAATTAAAATTGAAAGATCAATCAGTCTAATAATATATTGTTTTCAAAAAAAAAGTCTAATAATATATTAAACATCAAACAATAAATGCAGAATATTCATATATAACCTTACTATATTTTTGTAAAATTTCTAATGGAATGTCGGCGATTATATTTCTCTAATAATTTTTTAAAATGGACGTGCATTGTCACTTTTTTGCACACATATTGCACCGGATGTGCCCGAAAATTGCACATTGAAATATGCACCTCATCTATGTTGCTTGTATACTTTTTTACTTACTCTTTACATAATTATAAGCATCACTATTATATTTACATTCATTGTGCATGTAAAGCTATTTATAAATCATGTTAAAAGTTGAACAAAGTCAATGCAAAAAACTCAAGAATCCCCATTAATGAAAGCTAGCATATATGATTTGTATTGTGTTACGTTGGAGATACATATACCGTCATACCGGGACACCTATAATTATCATACGAAGAACTTTTTGTCTTTTGAGAATGCTCCTCTTCCCAAGTATAATTCCCCTCCAACCAAGACAAGAAGGGCATGTCCCAATGTAATTCCAATCTGCAATTATATAACTTGTGAATAAATATATGTATGTGGACATTACTATATAAGTATTATACTATGATAATACCTTCTTCATCCCCTTTGTAGTATTGTAGTTATACTAGATTCTATATATCTTGCATATATTATACTGAATGATGATTAATAAAAGATATTCTATTGTAGGTTTCGTACCCTACTTTCATAAATTGTCATATCTGTACATCCAGGATATATCTGGTTTGACAATAATAACCACATTTTGTCTCAGATCAAAGTATCAAAGGCATGTTGGATCTGTACGTAGTTACGTATTTGCATGCATGGCTGGTGAAACGTGGAGGGCATCCCATGAATCGCTGCAGATTCCATGAATCCGTTACCAGATGTTCTTCGAGTGATGAAGTAATTACTAGCAAGGGCTTTCTTGTCTTTATACCCTATTAGTTAGTTATAACCGTTCTGGTAGTCTGTTCATATAATAAAGTTCATCATCTCCGAACCCGTCAAGATTTCAAATCTCTCCTTTCTCTATCTCCTTGTCGCTCTTAGATCAGATCAATTAAGTCACAATATAATAGCCTGTTTGCCTGCTCCGATCAATTGCTAAATCAGTGTTTCTGATCTGTTAGAAATTGGTTTTAAGAACGGTGGTTTTAAGAACGGGCCGCGTTGAGCATCCTGCCATAGCCGGCCTTTTTTTTTTTTTTTTTTCCGTGCAGCGTACGTTCAACGTCGGTGCGGAGATATTCCAGAGCTTTAAGCTAAGATTCCATGAAAATGAAGAAAAGTACAGTTGATGAATTTCTTAGGTTAAAGCTTACAGAATTGAAGTATAGATATGAGGAAGACGACGGTTTGGAGAAGGGCAAGAATTATGGTTTGGAAAACTCAAAAATGAACATTTGAAAATACTAAAGTTGAAAAAATCGCTAGGCACTCCTCGGACCCTTGGGGAGTGCATAAGACCCTTGGGGAGTGCCTAAGCCTAGGACGTCTAGGTGTCCGTGTATTTTTTTTTTTAATTTGTTTAAGTATTTTTAATTTTTTAAAGACTAATAATTATAAATTATATAATACTTTAATAGTTAATACTAAAGTATTAAATATTAATCTAAAAAATATCTAGAGTTATATTTTGAGCAAAATAACCCATTAAAAAAAAAGAGCAATAGTTAATCGGCCGACTAGGCGACCTAACCGGTGCCTAGGAGGTCTAGTCGACGCATAGTAGGCTTAGACAGTCAACGCCTAAACAGTCTAGGTGGAACTTAGGCAGTCGCCTAGCCGGCTAGCCGCCTTGACCACCATTTAAGATGATACGCTTGGCAGGATTTTTGCAACACTGAAAAATACTACGAAGTATTATCTTTCCAACTTAAGTAATTTATAATTTCTTTTTCATGTTTTAATTAAATTTATTAAATACAAAGCATATATAATGTTGGGATTATAGGAAAATGTTATAGCCCAACAGCCCAATAACGAGGTCCATTAGAGTCTATTTTTTATTAGTCCAATGGAAAACCCAACTCAAATAATATAGGAATGATGTGATAATGTGTCTAGTTTAGAGATATAGTGGGAACTCATGGTGAATAAGAAAGAGAAAATAGCAGTGGAGGAAAAAAAAACTGTATTAAAAAAAAAAAGAGCCCGCCTAGACACGAGAGTTGCACCTCATGTAGAGTGATCCGCTTCTCTTCTCTGTAGGTGGGCCCCACATGCACTTTCAAAAACCTCAAATTTGCGGTGCTTCCCCACTTTTCTCTTTTTTCCCATTCTCTCCTCCACCTTATTTATTTTTTTCTTAAAAATTGTGCAAAATACACAAATAGGGAGGGCCTTATTAGCCAACAATTAATATTACCTTTGTTATTCACATATACTTGATTACCACTATATTCATTCATCAAGTTATCATCACTTTTACCATTAATTACTCATGAAGTTTCAATTCACATCTCTTGGATCGATGTACTCCTACGTACAATTACCTTAAATACCAAACTATTTATTATGTATTTAGATTTTACACACTGCAAAATTATCACCTACCAATCCTACCATACCTATGTGTCACATTCCTAAGTCCTAACAACTCACGTCTAATCATCACCACCAACCCATTATTATAATTACATTTATTATCGTTATCATTTACTTCATACAACATTGTCTACTCTTCTTAACTTGAACTATTTACTTACCCCACAATCACACAGTGCAACTTACCTACCCCACCCCCATAAATATTATTGCCTCCCCCCCCCATTATATTTGTACTTTTATTCAATAAAAATAATAATTTATTAACCCCACCCCATCTCTATTGGAAAAAAAAATAGTTATGGAGTCTTGTTATTTGGGAATTGAAGGCTTACATCATCCATTCTTCGACATAGACACGACAGGCTATCGCACAACTAACCATTCAAATGTACACATATAATAATACTATGAAATCTTGTTCAACGGTCCAAATATATAATTCATTAATTTCTGTTTATGTATCCCCGGATGAACCTACAAAACCATCTTCAATTCTTTATTGGATTCAAACCTCTACCTAACCGCAAATGCCCAAAGCTGGAATTAAGGTGATGATGAAGTACAACGTTGTAATTTTTATTTTATTTTATTTTATTTTTTTATAAAAGAAAATTCGTAGTTAAACACCCCTCACTTTGAGAAGTTGCTCTTACATTATTACGGGTGAAACTCGATATCTGATATATATATATTTTTTAAATTTTGCTCCTATGACCAACTGAATTGCTTATAAGGCTTCAATCACTCACTTTTAAGGTAGAACAGTGTTGTATTTAATCATCTTAATGCGTGTCTAGTCAAACAACAACACTCTAAACAATCCAACAACGTTGAAAAAGCTATGAGAGGCAAACATACATGATTCTATATGGATTCGTGAAGAGATCTATTCTTTCCACGTTTGGGAGTTGCGGTTCTTGAATATAATATAATGCATATAAAGCCTGCAAACATTTCCCCCAGATAAACCCGGTCTGCAGCTTCTTCTTTTTTTTTTTTTCTTTTTTTTTTAATTTATTTATTTTTAAATCACCCAAAAATATTGTGGAAATTAAAGTAACTTCCAGGCAATCGTCTTACTAGCTGCAATGTACTAACATTTAATGTGTTGGTCAAAAAGAAAGTCTGAAACCAAAGTCTTTAATTTGTTTGTTTGTTTACTTTTTTAGTCTTTGTTGACTATGATTTGCTTCACATGATTGACTGTTTGTGAAGTGTTTGGTTGCATTTATAAAAATTTCCAATTCCATTCTTGATTATCTATTGTTTAGACTGAAAGAATGTAGAAAGAAATTAAATGTGTTCTTTAAAAAAAAAACAAATTCTAGTTAGTAAATATTTAAGAGATATGGGTTTAAAATGAGAGTCTATTAAAGATTCAAGTATTAATTAATTATTTTGTATAATGATTTTGAATGCATGGTATGAAATTCATAGGGAAATCGCATAACACACCGCCCTATCTAAAGATAATTAATGAATAAGAAAATACAAACGAGGTGTCATTAAATGAGTGAAAGAGATAAATTAAAATTATTTTTAATTTCATATAAAATATTAAATGAGTTGGATTCATATGTTAGTTGTAGATTAAATTGATATAAAAGGCACCTAAACAATCACAAGTACATAACCTTTTTTTTTATTAGCTTGATGACAAATGGAAAGACCTCCAAGAATTTAGCTACGTAATTACTATTTATTTTTTGTATGGTTTCATTTTGAATTGCCACTTTGTTGGTTTTACTTAAATAATTCCTCAAAAATTCCTTGTGATATTAGACCGACATTATTGCATATATATACAAAAATATAAAATGTACAACCTGCGCTAGATGCTTCTTGTCTAGACCACACCTCTTCTTAAGTATAATAATATATAATGATCCATGAAAATATGAAAGTCGGTACCATAAGAGTTTGAATGAAATAGCGCAAGTCTCATTCAATTTGACAAGAGCACCATAGTTCAAAGTATAATTTGTCATAATCAATTAAGATATACTTAGTAAACAACATAAACATATTCATAAGTTGTTCAATTTATGATAAACAAATTTTATTTAATTAGTTGAGATGGAACACATCATTCAATTCCATTAACTATTATTCCAAATCAAATCTTAATAAGAGTAAATATGACTCATGTCTCTGTCAATTTTACTCCACCTAATTTTTTAATCTTTCATGGTTATATAGATTTCCATTAAGAAATGAGATATATTTTTCTTATTAATTAAATGAATTCAATTTTTATTTAATTAGGTGAAGTTATATTATTGTTAATGAAGTCTTTGTCATTGAATTTAATTATTAATAAAATAAAATTATATTGTGTCAGATGAAAATATATTTAATTTGATAAGTGTTGATAGCTCTCGAATAATATACACATTAAATATCAAACAAGACAAGTGAAGTAATTCACGACATTAGGAAGTTTCTAATGAAAAGTCAGTTGATAATCTCTTTCTTGGTTTTCTAAAATGTTTCTGCATTGTCGCTTGTACTGAACAGACATATGTAGGCATATACATATATACTGCACCAGATGGTTCTGCACCAGTTGAAGGTTTCTTCAATTCATAATCAAATATTAAATAAGCCATGAAAATGTAGCATGACAGTGATGTACGTACCCATGTTTCTTTAATGCTTTGTTATAATAATTAATTTTTATTTTTTTGGGTTACGATGAAAACTCGTAGACATAATCTTTACTCGAGGGTGTAAAATTAGTTTAAAATGGCATGTAAAGTGATCATTTTGAGTGGGTGCACCTCCTATTTGGCTAGGGTAAAAAGTGAATTTAGATTTTCATAAGTGAAATGTTTAATTCGGTATACTATACACTCAAAACAGAACATGGTGAATGAGAAATTAATGTTGTACCTATTTGAGTTGAAAAAATTGGAATTGAGAAGGGTTACATTTTACGTAATCTCTATTATCCCATCTTAAAAAATGATTTGAATTTGAACTATTATATCATAAAGGCTCTCTTTTGCACGTAGGGGTGCAAACAAAATCCCAATGCAACCCAAACACAAGCGGGGGATGCGTTTTTTTCTTATTGTTTTGTGAAATTTGGTGGAGGAAGTTAATTACGTATGTGCCTTCAAGAACTCAAATATCCTTTTGTGGTTATTAGCAGGAACCAGACTATTCATCATGTGATTGATAGCAACACAAATCTATTAACTTATTTAAGGTTGGTTAACCCGTTGAATTGTGCTCTAAATTGCGGATTTATGGTGTAGACAAAATTTTTACTGACATTATGCTTTCTCGAGTCATTCCTTGCATAAGTAAAATGATTTATTATGATCCATAAATTAAACTAAATAAGCATTATTAAACAATAAAAAGATTACAACAAAACTTCAAATAACATGTAATCTACCAAACATAGTATACCTTATGACATCTAATCTACCAAAAAAGAGGGGTATGGTACATACAAGACAGTGTTACTGGTGTTTATATATCTGATAACACTAATGTAAACTACCAGATAATAAGAGCACGTACTCAAAATTACATGTAAAAGTAAAGAGTGTTTGAAATAAAGAAGAAAATGGTCCTGATCACTCTGGCACGTGGTGTTAAAAAAATGATGCAGGAACATTAAATCATTGTTTGGGTTGAGGCCCTGAGGAAACACCAAGGTCCTGTTCCTGTTGCCAGCCTGCAATTGATGCATAAACAAACATTAATTGATTGTTAATGTTAACTTAAGTAGTTAAGTGGGCTAAGTTTTTTTCGGATAACGAACAAAATTTCGCAATCACTATTCGAAGGTGTGCATCAGCTTTATGATACTAGCTGACAAAGGACTAGATAATTAAACCAGCCTATAACTGATCGGCTCAAATCAAGAATTCTGACTGGAGTCGAACTTGTAACATTGTGATTACGTGAACAAGATTACCTCCATAAACCTGCAATGGTGCGCAGGAGCATGAATATGGCTAAGGCAATCCATATCCCAACAAAGCCATTGGATTTCAAGAGCAGAAATTCAACCCCAATAGTCATAGCCGCCACCAACACCATTGAATATGCAGAGTACAAGAAATCTGATGCCCCAAAGTTGACACCATCAAGAACAAATGCCACTGAATTTATTGGCTGTGTGCCTGCAACAAACTGATGGGTTTTCAACACTATCAGTCAGTGTCTTAATCCTAATGAAATTAAACCAAGCATACATTGTTTGTGTCGTTTGACATACCGGGACGCCTATGGTTATCAGACGAATAACGTTCTTGTCCTTCGAGAAAACCCCTGACCCTAAGTATAAACCTAGTCCGACCACCACAGCCAGGCCATATCCCATCACGAACCCCATCTGCACATATACCCATATTTGGTCCGTCTCAGAATAGACTGCACATTTATTATTTATATATTATATGCTCGATGCATACCTGGAGCACTCTAGCAGCAACAGCCTTAGCTTTCTTGTAGTCTTTAACAGCAAATGCACTGGCAAGAATTGCCTGGACAGGGCAAAACAGAAACATTATTGACACAAAAAACTAAAACAAATATGATCATCCACTTATACTAATGTTGTCATCTTAGGTACCTGTCCTGCAATGGCCAACCCATCTGCAAGAAGTGAAGATGTGAGCCACACTTGCAAGCAGACTTGAAATGCAGCCATGACTGTCGAACCGAGCCTCGCAGCCAGAGAAGCCGCCAGAGTGACACAGAATGTGGCGGCTATCACCCTCGCGAATAGCCACAATCCTGCAGATACCACTTGTTAGGATCAAACGCTTAAATTTTATTTCGACAGACAAGGTGCTGGACTTGGCCCTTCAATAACAGTCAGAATGGCGAAATCGGGTCATTGTGGCTTACCATTCTTGAGAAATTTACTGAGCTGTAAATGCTTAGAACTTGGTGGCAACAACTCAACTTCTGTGATCAACTTGAAGAGCAGGATGAGTAATAAAATATACCTGTGAGTTAAGGTGAGTAGAATATTTATTAACAAGTTGAAGAGTTGAGACAATGCATCAGAATAAAAAGTTAGGTCTGATAAGAAAAGGCTTACTGAGAGATAACATGAGCAATGGCAGCTCCACTCACACCCCAATGACAAGCTAATATGAAGACAGCATCCAATATTATATTCACCAAATCCCCTGCAGCTGTTTGGACAAAACACTGGTGTGAGTTTGGCAACAAATCTCAAATTTTCTTGAAATTTCATTTCAGCAAGTTTTTAACTGCTTGCCTGTGGCATACAAGGGGGTTTTAGTATCCTTGAGACCGCGAAAGATCCCTTGAATTGCCAGTGACAGAAGAACTGCAGGGGATCCCAGTGATCTCAGAGTCAGATACCTTAGTGCAGGGTTTAACATGGTAGATCCCTGTATGTTTCAAGAAGAGAATTATTGTTTCTGCAAATGGCAATCGAATGCAGTTCTTAGCTAGAATATGAGCATATCAGAGAACTTACAGCCTTGACACCCATCAACCCCAAGAGAGGCTTTGCAAGAACTGTGAGGAACACAGTCTGGAGAATGCCCAGAATGCATCCCATCATTAAAGCAGTTGATGCAGAAGGGATTCGGAGCTTCCCACGCTTAATTTTGCTGTTGCTTTCGCTGCTATTACTAACAGTTTCAGACTTACTTGCTTCAAGATCTGATAAAGCAGAAGAACCCTTTGTTTCACTGCTTGTGAAGGAACCATTCTCCATCATTTCAAGCTCAGAATCTTTAGCAGTCTCCTCCTCTGCAACTTTCTCTTCACTGTAAACCTTGGCAGAAATAACCTCTTTGGAGCCATCATCACATTTGGATGATATTTCACTGTTTTCCTCTGCAACAAAGGATGTAGTAATGTTGACAAGAGGGAATATGGTAACCTTGTTCGCCTGGTTTATGATTGAAACCGCAACCCCCACTGCAGCAATTTCCACAGAACCTGTAATCAAAGAAAACCAGCATCCTGTCATTGAAACGTGGTGCTAACTGCTACACAAAGTATAAGAAAATAAAATTGGGTCTTAACTACTAGCTATAGTTTTTTGGCTTAGTGGTATGCGCTGGACGACAGCTTTAATAGCCGACTACAGCATACTGTCACTCAAGCTTGACACATTAACTGCTAAACAAGTATAAAGAAAAAAGTTATGTCTGGACTACTAGCTATAGTTTTTTTTGAGTAGTGGTAAGGTGTTGCTGGCCAAACAGCTACTAAGAGAGCCTAGTCTAGCATTCTGACATCGAAATTGCTGCCAGCAAGTATAAGAAACTTTGCTTTTGGTGCGGTGGTAAGCGTCTGATCATGACAATATACATACCTAAATGGCCGATGAATGCAGTGTCAATCAAGGATGCAACAGGATCGGCTGCTAATGCAAGCGCAGCAGGGAATGCAATGCTCAGAATCTCCCCACCCAAATCATCCCATTTGAAAACTTTCCTGTTCAGCAAAACACATTTGATGATCTATATATCTTAGCTTCCTAGGAGTTTCAGAAAATTAAACCTTAATCTCCATACTACATTCAAGATTAAGGTATATATGTACTATGTAGTACCTTGCATCATGGAAGAGAACCAAGAATGGTGACATCCACATCTTGACAGTGACAGCTTGAAGATTTGTGCTCAGTTTTCTTCTCCTGGAAACAAGAAACAAAGATTCTAACACTGTAAATCTTGGCCATATATGATGTAGATCAGATATGCGAACAAAGAAGAATATGCAATGCAAAGTTGCTTACTTTCACTAAGAACAAGAGTAAAGAGATACTGGGTTTGTAAGGACGGCAGATGCTGAATAATACAGAGCCGAAATGAACGATATATATAGGGAGAGAGAGGCTCAAGCTTTTGGGTACGTATACATGGTAAGCAAAATTTTGTTCACATGCAACCAAGCTACCTACGTACACATATTAAAATCACAAAAAATAAGATAATACTCCATAACATTAGTAGGGTCTATTGGTTGAAAAAGTCAAGGTCTTGTTTTTGTCATAATATCCAAAATTTTTAAATTAAATTCAACTATTTCACTATTTTTATTTTTTAAATCTGTGGGAGGGACCGTAGGACACTGTGAAAAAGGAAAATTCCAATTCGCACCGAGCCTGTCCATGCCTTATAGATTGTGTGATACATACAGATGCATATATATAGAATCATATGAGTCAGTTAGTATTCTCTGCCGCCCAAATTACCAATAGTTTCATTCTACAAATATCAATGTTGACTAAAAAATTTAATTACACAAAAGGTTAGCTATTGGAATTAGAGTATTTTTTTTTTTTAAGTATTGAAATTAGAAATATTATTTTAATAAATTTAAATTGAACAATTATTTAAAAATTTAAAAAAAAACATTTTAAAAATAAAAATAAATTTACATTTGACCATGGTGGTGTAAATAGCCATATTTACACCCTAATTGCTATTTTTCAAAATTTTTTAATGTTTTTATTTTTAAAATTTTAAATAATTATTTAATTTAAATTTATTAAAATAATATTTCTAATTCCAATACTTTTTTTTAAAACTCTAATTCCAATACTTAATTTTTTGTGTAATTAAATTACATTTGACTACGGTGGTGTAAATAGCCATATTTACACCCTAATTGCTATTTACACCACCTATGAAATTATTGAAATTTGTCACCTTTTTAGAATTTCAAAATTATTTACATCCAAGGTGGTACAAATAGCAACACCCATTAAATTTGGCAATTTAATACAAAATTTGTATGTTATGTGAAAATTATATTTATTTTGATATATTATATTTTTTAAATGATGTTATGGTGTAATTTTTTAAATGGTTCTTTGTTTCAATAAATAACAAACTCAGTATATATGTAAAGTCGGGTTATGTTGAACTTTTTTGGTATTATAATTGAATATAATTTTCGTAAGATATACGGAGTACATCTTTTGATACTATGTTTTAAAATTTTAATGCTTTGGGTATATTAAGGGAACGGCAGCCCAAATGTTTAGTATTAAATTTTTAAATTTTAAAAAGTTTGAATATAATTATCACAAGTAAAAGGGTCACACTTATTTTCAGAAAAAAAAAAAAGAAAAAAAAAAGAGAAGAAGGTCACACTGGTGTGAAACTGTCTCACGAATCATTGTCCATGAGATGGGTCGGGTCAATATGCAAATGTAATACTAAATCATAAATAAAATATTTGTTACTTATAAGAGAAAACATAATATTTTTAGGACGAATATAATACTTTTATATTTTGATGTAAAAGTATTATTTTTTTCAGTAAAAGTAATATATTTCATTTTTCCCTTATAAGTAATGTTGCACTTATAAAGGTAAATGTAACACATTTTGATGAAGGGTCATACTTGTATGAGACGGTTTCATAAATCTCTATTCGTGAGACATGTCGGCTCAATATGAAAATGTAATACTTATTATATTGAAAAATATAATACTAATTAAGAATAAAATGTTTGTTCCTTATAAGGGAAAATGTAATACTTTTACATTTTGATGTAAAAGTATTACATTTTTCATTAAAAAAAAATTACATTTTCGCTTATAAGTAATGTTGGCAAGTATTAATCGGGACACCGGATGCCACTTGACCACAAGGTCTTTGGCATAAAAGAGTTAGTTAGTCGTATAGTGACTGTCAATTTTTTTTCTCAACTTTAAAATTAACTAGTTTTGGTTCTTTAAGTTTTGATTTCAGGTAAGTTTTGGATCGGACTTTTTTTCAAATAAGAGTTAAATTTTATGAATGTAATTTGGACCAAAAATTCATATTAGTCTCACATAGATGAGTGTACCAGATATTATATATTTTAAAAAAATAGTATATTTCATGTGAGACAATTTCACACAATTTTTTTGCGAAAAAAAAAAAAAAAGGAGGAAAAGAGAGAATACATGCATTGCCCTTTCACACCCTCATGGGTTGCTTAATTCCATTATTGCAATATAAAATTTGTAACATTTATACTATTATGAAATAAAAAAATATATGGATTGCATGTGAAGGAAACAAAAGCTAAAGATGCCAAGTATAAGAAATGGGTTCATAGAACATTGTCCGATCCGGACTTATATGCTTTAATTTATTTATTTATATTTTGACTGTCTTTAATTTGCATTGCTTCAGGTTTTCGTCATCAAGAACAGTGAACCATATAAGTAAGGTAAGTGGCTTGAAGTTGAAGCCTAGCAAAGCTTCATGAATTAATTGATCCATACGAGGAATCTATCTATGTTGCAAATCCCTAAATGACTACTTCACCTGCCACGTGAACGTAAGACCGATGAAACTTCGTGGATTTGAGAGAAACATTATTAAACTAGCTTACACCAAGTTAAAACATGCATGAACTTATCAGATGATGATTTCCTCAGATGAATACAAACATGCTATATATATATATATATATATATATATATATATATATATATATATATATATATATATATATATATATATATATATATATATATATATATATATATATATATA
>NC_044919.1:3007044-3015977 GCF_003576645.1 Ipomoea triloba | reverse complement strand
TATATATATATATATATATATATATATATATATATATATATATATATATATATATATATATATATATATATATATATATATATATATATATATATATATGCACCTAATGATGCGTATTTGTGTTGTACATTTTGTAACATTGAGTCAGTGCTGTATATTTGTATATATAATGATGCGTATTTGTGTTGTACATTTTGTAACATTGAGTCAGTACTGTATATTTGTATATATAATGGTGCGGCTATACTAACCGCACGTTAAGGCGATGCCACACCTGAACTCTACTATATATATATATATATATATATATATATATATATATATATATATATAAAAGTAATAATAAGATTAAAAGATTCATTAAAAATAATTATTAATTTAATATTATCGTTATTTTTTTTAAAGGATTTTTATTGTTGTTGTTGCTGTTGCAAAATACATGGCACACGTAGGATTCCCAACACCCTCTGCCTTGCCATGGTGACCTAACTTTCACCACTATCCATCAAAATCCAATTTTTTGTTTTGTTAAAAATTAAAGAGAAATTAAAGAGAAAAGAACAATTGCCTATGAACATTACACTTGGTTCATAATTCCCAGGTTTTCAGTGTGTTGGCTCTAGTACAATAATATTGAATGATAGAGCTGAGTTTTGTTTCAAATAAATTAAAATTCTAAACTAATATGTTGACTGCACATTTTATTTTATTATTTATATATTATGCTCTACAAAAGTAATAAAACTGTGACCAACATTTCCTTAAATGAATCAAAGTATGCCTTGTAAGCAGGGAGTAGAAAATGAAGTAAAAAGTGAGAGTATGTGTACTATTACTTGTGGAGTTTAATGTTTTTATCACCTGATGAGAATTAAAATTATATAAGTTTGAATCTCAAACTTAACGATTACTCACAACTTTGAGAAGAAATTAATAAATCGTGAAATGTGTGAAACTGGCATACAACAAGCTAAGCCCTCAAATGCTTGTAAATTGGTTGAGAATGAATTAAAACTATATGTGCAGTGGATGGTGGCACATTGCATATATGCACCTTAAAAAAGCATTATATTGTACTCGGACGTACGAGATAAGGTAGGTGTTGTCGTCCCATAATTGGTTCCAATTGTGACCATATATCCACTAAGAAGAAGATGACACAGAAATATATAGAAGAAATTATAGGGGGTTTTGTCAACTTGATAATTCATTCAAACTATCACATAACCATGAATAATAATAATGCCTTTTGTATCTTCAATTCTTTCATTAGTGGAGAGGCAGCAACTAACCGAGACGCCTTTACTAATTTAACTTATCATTGCTCATAGTGCATATATCATATATGCTTTCGTAAATGAAAGGGATAGTATGTATTGGGCATTGCTTGCGGCTTTAATGCTCAATTATCGGTTGCTCGTTTTAGACTAGCTAACAGGTTGGATTCAATCTTTTAGTGTGGTTTGGTCCATGTACAAACTCGGTTCATAAACAAATAGAGTATAAACAATGGTAAACTTCTTTTTTTTTTAAGTACTATTGACTCGTTGCCACGACTGAGGCTCGAACCCACTCCCATCATTTATGTGAAAGTGTAAACCAGGATACCGGGTGCCACTAGACCACAAGGTCTTTGGCATCACTCCCTATTAGTCACTCTCATATCAAAAAAGAACTTTATTTATATTCCTAAATTACTCGTAATTTGGCTGATAAAAAGATGACATGTTAGGAAGTGACTAATATAGAGTAGTAATTATAGAGATTTCTATCATGCATGGTTGATATATACTAGGGACGCCTTACAATAAATCAGACTGTGACATGAAGGTTTTTGTTTTTTGTTTTTAGGTAAATTAATGTAATCTTTAATGTTGTGACTGCTAATGGCGCACCTATAATCAATGGTGGAATATAGTGCAGGTAAACTACAAACCCATTATTGTCTAAAGTTGTTTCAAGCAAATAGGATAATTTAATTTGCTTCAATTCACTTAACTAATCACCTCACAAAAGCTTCTTTCTAGAACTAGAAATTGGGCTAAAATATCATCTTCCCACATTGACACTTTCTAATACTGGAAATTGGGGCAAAATATCTCATCTTCCCACTTGTGAGTGTTTGGTGGCTTGAAACGTGATGTTAAATACTATATAAGTATAAGAAAATAAAATTACATATTTATTACTATTTATAATTTTTAAGATAATGGTAAATACTTAATTCTAAGCGATTCATGTATATGAAACAAGTTATTATACGTGAGATTGTTTCATAAATTTTGATTCGTCACACAAATAATCACAAAATTAAATTTGTCTCGCAAGTCTATTTTTTGAACCGGTAGACAATCTCATAAAAATCTTTGCATTATAATATAACTAACGAATTTCTTTGGGTTATAATAAAATTTTAACAAATTTGAATTCGAGTTACAGCAACACCAAAACCCTTCAAACCATTTTTTTTTTTAAATTTCTGCTTTTAATACAGTGATACATGAATTAAAGTTGCCCTGAGTTATTGGATCTAACGACATATGTTGGACATAATCACGCCATAGAGTACAATAAAATAAATTCTTTCTTCAATTGCAAGCTCACTTGTGCCATACACAAAGATACATATACTAATAAAAAATAAACACTGTCCGCTAAGATCACAAGAAGAGTTTACTAGAACGCATCTTCAGGTAATGGTAACGGATTTCTCTCGTCATTTCAAAAAAAAAATTATAACATTCATCAAAGAATGACGCAGGTGCTGTTAAAGACTTGAGTCCGGCGTTTCTTGTTGTAAGATTTGGAGAGTACGACAAGGCAGTCTGCTTGGTGGTGGAATTTTGGTCTGATCAAACCCCACACCACCCGAAACCACGACACGAACCGCACCCGCACCACCACCGGCAACCCCTTGCCGGAATCCAGCATGTCCTGCATCGCCCCCCCGGCGCCGTACATCGGTTTATTCCTCGTACCCACCGTTAACTTGAACAACGTTGAACCTGAACTCCCCGCGTACAGCTCCTCGCCCTAGGTATACATAGTATAATACTATATTGTGTTAATGTTTCGAGTTATCAAGAAAGTCTGTAGTCGCTATCTGAATATGTACAATAAGTAAACTCTGTTTTATGATCTCAGTTGACAAAGGACTATAAAGAGATAAATAAAGTTATGTAATTTTATTAACGGTTTAGCATTTTAGTTAAGATCGATGGAATGTGGGGCCAACTTACGAGTTGAGAGGTGGCAAAAGGGAGTCTGCCAAAGTACATTGTGGTGAGAGGGGGATGAGTGTGGAGACCAAAGAGCTTAGACTTGTTGTCTATGATGAGATCAATTGAGCAATTGCAGCTTAGCATTTTAGTAGTCACACCCGTGGCATCCACTCCCTCTTCTAATCCCCACTGTCGAATTCCAACAATCTGCACTATGTTTGTGTTAGTCATTTAAATTTGTTTGTTAATAGAGGACAAAAAATGTCACGTCACAATACTATTTTAGAGATTTAAAATAAAAATTTAAATAAAACCAACTCATTCATTAAGTAATCGAAAAAATGTGTTGGATACAAGTGGGAACAGTAACTATTTCAAACAGAGAAATCAGACTGAGAACCTGCTGCCTTAGCAAGAATATGGACTAACACATTTTTTTTTTTTTGAAGAAAGAATGTGAACTAACACATTTGCTAATTTAAATAAACAAAAAAGGAATATATATTACCGGCATGATATTCGAGAAGGTTCTTTTCATAATATTATAGGGATTAATGGATGTGAACAACATAATGGCAATAAGGTTAAAAGGTATAACAATATAATGTCCCAAGCAATGAGCACCCATAATTCCACAAAACATTCCTCATCATCTTCAGCACTACAAAGATTATGAAACGACATATTGATTTGAATAAAATTTTAAGAAAAAAAAAAAAGTAAAAGAGACATGATGTGCATCAGTCCAAAGGAACATAATGAGGCTTCATTGTGGAATTATACCATATTTCACATTGCAATGTAAACAACTAATAAATGTTCATTTTTTGTATATTAAAAATTATAATAGCGTATTAGTAGAGCGAATGAGATATAGTAAATTTTGAAGAGTCACACCCGCTTCCGATCCACTAATAGAGATTTTCACTAAATAGATTCGCATCTCATCCACTTTTAGTGGATACAGATTGGATGAGACCAAATTTGGTGAATCTTTACTCATATCTGACTATAAGTTAATTTTTAAAAAGTATAATAAAAAAATATACAATACACTAAAAATGAATACGTATGTCAATAGTCTACTTGCAATATAGACTATGGCCACGAATAATGATTGGGCTAGATAGAGATGGAGTGAGGTTTTGCACCCAAACAATATTGGAGAATGGAGCCTAAACTTATAATTAGCATGGACAAAACATTGTATATTGGGCCATAGGGGCCCAATAAATAATACTCCGTACCTAGTAAATCTATGAGATTCTTCTTACTTTTTTCTTTTTCAGTGAGCAATTTTGCAAAAGCTGGGGAATATGCACATGCAAATCAAATCAAATCATTCATACCATTTCCCTTTCGTTTGCACATTTACAAAGTCAATCTCCCTATATTTTAACTATTATTTCTGAATTTAAACTTTTAAGAATATAAAGTATAATAACTTTTTAAGAATTTCCAACTATCTCCTGTTTTTAAATTATTAAAATTGTGTTCGGAAAATCCGGAGTGTAGACATTGTTGTCTTCTATTTGGAGAGCTCTCTTAAAAGTGTGTTTGGGAGAACAAATTGGAACAGTCTAATCCACTACTCTCATCACTCTCGGAAGGGTCATTTGAATGAGCCCAAGGATAACGGTGCAATTAAAACTATAACTACTCTAATTTGTCTAATTAGAAAGTTTTGGGCCGAGGCGGATAAAAGTTCTACTTCAGCAATTAGTGGTTATAGAATTGTTGAGTATATCCTTCGAAAATATGATAGCAATATATAGAGTTAATTCCACTATAAGATTCAAACCCATGACCTCTCATTTAGGAGAGTAATTTCATACCGCTTGACTAAAAGGTCTTTGACAGTTCTAAACTAATTAAATCAAGTGAAACCAGAAAAATAACAAAAGACAAAAATGCCCTTATTAAAAAAAAGTCATAAAAATTAATCACTCTAATTTTAGAGCTATAGCAAATAAAGTATGGGATATAACTCATATAAGGAAATATTGGGCCAACATATTTGTTATATTTAGAAGTAAATTTATCAAAATTGGTGTAAAAAAAACAATGAGTGGTGGCCGGAGAACGTACCTTGACGGAGACTTTGGGCGGCGGCGGCTTGGTAGCAATGTAGAAGACGACCAAAGCAAGCGCCATACTCAACACAAGCCTCCAAGCAATCTGCATGAACATCCACGCCCCGGAATCCGAATACCCCATAGACAAGAATCTCTTCCAACCCCCTCGTCTCCCATAATAATACTCATCAAAATCCTCCTCATCATCCTCATCCTCTCCGCAGCGCCGCTCAACTCCGGCGCCGGCGCCGGCGGGATTCTCGCGGGCGTTCTCGGCGACGCCGGTGCCGTGGCTGTGGAAATCGTCGTCGAACGAGACCTTCTTCTCGTGGCGGGAAAAGGTGTTGTTGGAGCCGCGGGAAGAGTAGCGGGAGAGAGGCGGGCGGGCGGCCGGCTCGGAGCGCGGCGGAGAGTAGTCGGCGTTGGGGTTGTTGGCGGCGGGGAGAGTGGTGGGGCGGCCGAGGTCGGCGCTGTTTGCATGGGAGACGGTGGAGGGGCTCTGGACGAAGTAGAGGGCGTAAGGGTAGTTTCGGCATAGAGCTTCTTCCTCTGAGTCGGCCATGGCGGACCGGCCCGGGTTTCAAGAATGATGGAAATGTGGATAGGGAAAGGGAAAGGGAAAGATGATTTCGTTCTGATGCCATGTGATAGGGCTTTTGGAGGGTTTTTTAAAACCCCAAGATAGGAGACGTTACTTGCTTTCCATCACTCACTAATTAACTTACCTTTCTTAGATAATTTTTTTTTCTGTCATTTTTAGAGGAAAGAAAGTTTTTTTTTAAAAAAAGTATTTATTTGGATACATATATTGAGACTTTTTGAGTTACGAGAAAAATTTACAGCTACTACTAAGAATGTGTATTAGGTAAATTACCTGTTGTGATCCTAACTGGCAAAGAACGATAATGAAGTAAATTGTATGCCTATAGTTGACAGAATCAAACTAAGAATGTTAATAGAGGGCTTCTACTGGAGTTGAAGTTAAATATATAATATATATAAATATAAATGTGCATTTCAATAATTAATTTATACTTTCGGTTGAGATGGATCATATTCTTTAATTTGGTATGAGAAAAAAAAAAAAAGACAAAAAAAAAAGGGAGTATTCTTTGGGGTAGGGATATACCCAACATGACTTGAAGGTCTTTGAGATCAACCCTTCAGTGTATGATGTTGGTGTTATCTGAGGACAAATGGAGTATTCCTTGGGGTTAGGATTGTTCCTACGATTGCACGATGGTTTTATGAGGTGCTCCTTCATTCCGGGTTTTGGATTAAAAATAAATTGAGAATTGAAGTAAATCGAGTTAGTATAATGTTATCAAAATTGTTTAGAAAAATACCACTAATTTGTTAGAATCGAATTGAATGTATATATAATAATTAATATAGGCTCATTGCTTGTTGATTAAATGGATGGGGGAAAAAGAGCAACAACATATCTTTATTTGACAAATAGTTAATCATCCCATCAAATAGTAAAAAAACATACATATGTAATTTTAAAACCTGTAATACAAGTATACAACTCAATCAACTATTAAGCTATTAAACTCGTGGGCATGCAGATACTTGAATAATACAAGTGGCATCATTATAATAATATATTCACCATAAAAGATAAATAATTATTTGAAGCTAGATTTAGATTTAATGAGTAGAGCACATGCCATAATTTGTTGCTAAGCAGCTAAGCCATCATGGAGAGATGGAGGGATAAAGACTTTAATTTGTAGGTTATAGGGTGATTTCATTAATGGAATAAATTAAAAATATTTTGTTTTGAAAATTGAAAAAAATTAAGAAATAAAAAACAGACAATAATTCTTTTACTTGTAGTTTTTCCTCCATTTAACAGTTGATAACAAAAAATTAGAGAATTGAAAATATTGAGAGTAGAAATAAATTTCACCCAAAAAAAAAAAACAAAGAAATAAATTTCACCATGCTATTCTTATGAGGTGATTTATGATGGGCTACTCTTAGGCTGCTACTGACTCACGGAACATAAATGAATGTTTAGACTACTTTCTCAATATAAAAGTAAATACTATTCTATTCTATTGGAGCTCGAACCATGACATATTATTCCATTGCAATTCAAATTCATGACTTTTAATTTAAGAGAATTACTATGTGTCCCTAAATCATAAGTTTAGTGAAAAAAAAAAAAGAAAAAGAAAAGAAATAAAAGCAATGAAATTAGAAAGGGAGGAGGGCAAAAATGTGAATAGTGAAGGCATAAATGTAAGGTAGGCAGTAATCCAAAACCGAGACAACCTTGAACCGCAAATTACGCATGCTATTGATATCATTAAATATTAGCAAACGCTGCGACACATATTTGCTTTACACCCAATTTTTCTTCTGCTTTTTATGTCTCGCCATACTAAGCACGCTTTTCCACCATTTTTACCCCCTCCCTCTATTTTAAGTATGACTTTAACCATGCTCCAATCCAATAGGGTGATCAAATAGATAAATATGACTCTGATGTATACTTAGAAGATTATTGTTTCAATTTGATTCTTGTTAATACTCTTTCAATTGAGCTAGTTCATTATATATATTTTGTTTAGTATAATTTACCTATTTTGTGTGGTTTGCAAATTGTTATATACCTAAAAGAAAAGTTCATGCAATACACACTCTCAAGTAATAATTACTTAATTTTCTCGTCATTCAAATATTTTAACTTTATTTTAACATGACATATCTTCTACAATATTCGAATATTCTACTTTACAATTATATTAAAAATTCGTTTATTAGTTGTCTAGACTATCAGGTTTCTTGATTTATTTTTTATTAAAAATTATTATAGGAGCATTCATTTCTTAGGGTTTTGCAGATGAACCATATAAATAATTAATAGATTTAGATATATGAAATATAGTTATTTCGATAATAATTAAGGAAAAATAAGTAAATACACCTCAGAAGAAAATATCTTCTTTTTTCTTTTTAAATAAGAATTGAAAATGTTAGCATCAGGCCCCATAAATAGGTTGCATCATTTTGCTTGCTAGGTTTTCCTCTTTAGTGATAATCTAGAAGTGGGGTGTTATATCATAGCCCCTAACGGCTAGTAACATTTTTATGAATACATTTGTTTGCTCTATATATAAGCTTTGTTAAAAGAGTTACATAGTACTCCGTATATGACACCATCATCACAAAATATCTGCCTACACTATTTGGCTCTATTCATAGACTTCGTGGCACGAAGTTTATTATGCACGATTACAGTTTGTAGGTTATTATAAATGAGCCGTGTTTATGATCAATTTTTTTGATTAAATTGACAGAGACTCACAATATCCTATACAAGTTTTTTTGGGTAAAATATGTCAAAATAATAATACAATATAGAAGTCTCTCTATAACAACAACAACATGTTAATAACAAATTTTTGTCTTTTGATGTGCCATGGATTAGGTTGTTTATATTGTTATTATGTTTCTTTGACAATAAACTACATATCTTTACCACTAATTTTTTGAATCCGAATGTTATATTGCTCTTCACTCATTAAGCATTAAAAAAATTAAAATACCGTACCTTTTAGTCTAGCAAGGACTATATATATATATATATATATATATATATATATATATATATATATATATATAT
>NC_044919.1:2976520-3005469 GCF_003576645.1 Ipomoea triloba | reverse complement strand
TATATATATATATATATATATATATATATATATATATATATATATATATATGCTTTAATCTAAGTTTGAACTTTTTCTCAAAAAAAAAATCTAAGTTTGAACTTTTAGGCCAATAAACTTGTAGTTCAGAGGATTAAAATACAAAATTAGATGAGGTGAGTAAGTAACATGCATGTAAGGGTGTGTGTATATATGTATATGTATGCAATGGATGGGTGGTGGGCATGATTTAGCTTAGCTTACTTTTGAAGACAACTAATAGTGTTGTGTAAGATAGGGAATGGAAATGGGTACTCATCATTGAAGGTAACACTAGTGGTAAGACCATCACAATTAGTATTTGTTTTAGCTTTTGTACAAAGACATCATGCATCCCACTTTTTTTTTTTTTTCTTTCTTTCTTTATTTAAAGCTATGTTAGGCTTATTTTAAGAGATCTTTCCCCAAATTTGGGAAGACCTAGTTACACATCATGTGAATTTAAAAAAAAATAAAAATAGCATGGTTCTCGTACTAGAAAGTCACGAGTTTGATTATTGTCAACATTCTTTCGGTCGAACCTATTGCACAGGCCACATGATCTTCTTAGTGTGATTTACCTCTCTTTTTTGTAGCACTTTTGTTTAAAGTATTTGTTATCTTCTCTATTGTAACAAATATATATACCAGAGATGAATTTTCAACCTTATAATTGTATTAGTAGTCTAGTTACTAAGTGTCTTAAGTTGTTAGATTAAAAGTGATAGTTTTTGCATATGAAAAATGTTTTGTATGCTCTAAAAAATGATTAATCTCGTCACATATTAGATGAAGAAAAATAAATGTAAAAAAAAATAAAAATTAACTCAACTTTTTCTAAGTCAATTAATATGTACCACATAAAAAAGAAAAAATTAAAGTAAGAATATTATAATTCTTCATAGATCACCTCATGAGATGGATAAGTAATAATGAGGAGATTCACCCATATGGATTAAAAAATCCATCTCTTGATTAATGATAAAATGATATTAAAAAAAATATTAGAGGTTCAAATCTCATCCAGATTGTTTGATAGTTTAGCAAATGTTGGGATTTTTATGTATGGATTTAACCTAAAAGTCCAGATTAAAGACTACTAAGTTAAAAGAAGAAACAAAATATCCCTACTTAACTGCGATGTCAATATGTCAAAGACCTTGTGGTCTAGTGGCACTCGATTTACACTCTCATGTGGAAGGAAGTGAGTTCGAGCCTCAACTGACTGGGAAGTGGGTTCGAGCCTCAACTGACTGTTGAATCTTACTGTTCAGTAGGTGTAACAGAGTCAGTAGTACCGTGATATGCCCGAATGCTAATCTCCCAGTTAACTGTTATACCATGGACTAGGGTCCACCTTCCAAGGTGGATCCAAGTCCACAAAATAATTTGCCGGATCCCCCAATAGTAACTAAATTAGTTTGTTGGCATCATTTAATTTGCATTGGTGTGTCCATATAATTGTAGTGAATATACAACTTTGGGCCTTTGGGCTATTTAAGGATTGTTAAAAGGCTAATGCTGAGTAGAGCCCTAAAACTAAATGGTTTGAGGATATGATAGATGGAGGACTCTGATCTGTCTGCCATTCTTGCTCTCTCCAGCTATAAACTATCTATATATCGGACTGTGTCCATACTATGTTGCAGTCTCCAACAGATCTCTGCTCTTCTATTCTATTGTCTATAACGAATCTTTGTTGGTCCCATAAGGATTCCCAAAAAAAAAAAACTCAAAATTGAAAATGAAAGATATTTTGAAATTTCAGTCACCCCATAATTTTCTCAACTGAGGTGGACAGAGGGAAAAGGAGTAAAACTGAGGTGGACAGAGGGAAAAGGAGTAAAAAGAAACAAATCGTCACCTGAGAGATTAGAACTCTCGCGGGGAAACCCCATGTACTTAGCAGGCACACGCCTTAACCACTCGGCCAAAGCGACACTTGTTGATGTCGCATCTTTTATTTGATTTATAATATGAAAATGCATGCAGTGGTTCTCGAGCCTCTCAATACAATATTGTTTCAGTAAGCACAAACTCTAAAAATTGCACCCTTCAAGTGTATACAACTCTAAGATCAATAACAATATTATAAGAATAAAGAAAGAAAAAATATGAGGACTAGCTAAGTGGATAAAGTATGATTTTCGTATTTGAATGATCATATCAAGCTCATTGTACATGACATTGGTCTAGTGAGAGGTTCCAGTACATGCTTAGGAATTTATAATAATACAAATAATTAATTATATTTCTAACTTAATGCAACTATAAAATTACTGCATGCCTTTAAAGCATTGGTCTAGTGGATGAGAAATCACACTTAACATTTGTTTCTCATAGTAGGATATGATACTATTCATGCCCAGTTGCGTGCCCACAAACATTAGAATTTTGAGTTTAGGTAGGTTAGGCTCCTAATTCTTGTGACGAACATTAAAGGCTTGTGTTTGGTTTGGACTCCTTGCTGTGAGTAGGTAATCAACGAACTATACCATATGGTTTATATATATAAAGATTTGCTGGTGTGTTTGGCCTTATAGCTTTGAGGAATATCAAATATGAATGATCAAATCCGAGAAAACAATTAAGAAGAATTGAATAACTTTTATTGCATTGTAGATACAAGTACAAAAGTACAATGTAATGAAAAGTTTGTCTATCTTTTATATGAACATACATTATATTCATTTCATTTCCTCTGTGACTAAATCAAAGCTTTAAACTCTCTATCACATATCTGCAGATCTGATCTGTACTTTATTCTATATATTCCGCCCTCTCTATTCACATATAAATCCTTGCTTTAATTTTCAAGAAACATTCTTATTTCTCATCATGCATGCACCTAACCCCTCTACCTGCACCCTCCATAGTGGCAAAATGTTTGAAAATTTTCTCCTTTAATTTGCTACTTCACAGACCTCTGACCTGGCATGCATGCCACCTGGAACTTTATTCAATTCTGTCATCACCTAAATTTTACTTTTGGGAATTCAACTTTTGCCTCAACATTTATGGAACTAAAGAATATAGTGAGCTGAGAGATTGAACCAAAACCCTAAATGGCAAACTAGGAAAGGAGTTGAAACAGAGAAAGGGCACTGGAGAAATACTCAATTTTTTTTTTAGAGAAATGGGAGACGAAAGGAAACCGGAGATGTGTTTAGTTGTACATTAGCAAAACACGAAATAGAGGAAGGAGAACGAATACCCAAAAAAAGGGAAAATTGGAGAATTAGAGTAAACCCAGGGGAATTAAAGATAGAACGAAATAGGGTTTGATGGTGGGTTTTTTTGGAAAAAAAAAAAAAATTGTTTGTAGAATGGTGGGGCCTTTTGGGGTGGGGGGGCGGTGTTGAAAGATCATTGAACTTGGAAATCAAGGTAAGGTAAGGAGGGAACGTTAGCCAACAAACCTTCCCAATCCAATTCTCCGATTCTTAAGCTTTCTCCACTCCAATGATGATTTCCAAAGCCAACCATGTAATCCTCAACCTTAATGCTCCCCTCCTCGTACAAGTGCTGGTTGTTGGAGTTAACGGCGTTTGCTTTCTTGTCAAAGATGCCGTAATAGTCAACGTTATTAATGTTATTAACATTACCATTATTATTGTTATGGTTGTCAACCACGTTATTCTCCCCCTTGCTGTCCTTGTTGGTGTGGTTATTAGTGGCACTAATGCTCTCCAATGCAGGGACAGACAGGTCATTTTCCAACCCCATTACCCCGTACGGTTCCACGACAACATTATAATCTCCGAGAAACCCGCACTCCCCTGCCGCGGAGGGCCCACCAACTCCGACCAGCTGCGCCGCGAGACTCGGCGGCAAGCCGAACAATCCCGCCGCCGCCGCCTCCGCCTCGAATCCCGCCGGCGGCGGAGGGAAAGGGTTGAAATGGGGCAACATGTTGGTGTGCATGGACGAAGATGACGACGGAGATGAGTCCATGCAGATGGACGCCATGAATTCCGGTTGTTGGTGGTGGTGCATGGCCGGAAGAATAAGGGCGGAAGCGGCTCCTCCGCCGCCGCAGCAGCCGCCGATCATTGCCCTCGGATTCTCCGAGGATGAATCGCTGGTGTTCGGAGAAAGCGATGAATTGTTTTGGTTGTTATTGGCGTTTTTCAACCTCTTTTTGATTGTGGAGTTCCAGAAATTCTTGATTTCGTTGTCTGTCCTCCCGGGAAGACGCGCCGCAATTTGAGACCACCTGATCATATCAGTTCCATATATCTATCAGTTCTACTATACCTTCTGCGTCTTTCACAATTAATATTAATTAAATAATAACAGCTTATAATAATAATAATCATACATTATATATGTCTAGTTGATTGTTTTCTACCAATGCATGTCCTTGCATGTATATTTCTCGATAATACCAGTGTCAATAATATTAAGTAAAATTATTTTGATGCTGATATTAAGATTAGTCTATATAACAAAAAATAACATATATAATTGTACTAAATATTATCGAGTATATAATTGTACTAAATATTATCGAGCATCAACAAAGTAAAATTTTCACATAAATAATCCAAAATACTAAAGTAAAGTTCAAATTAAAGGTGTGGCTTAAGGTAATGCTGCACTAATGCTAATTAATTTGGTGACATTAGAAGTTTTCATTTTTCATTTTTCATTTTTTATTTTTTCTATCCCAATTGTTCATTTCCACAATAAGTGAGTCAAAAACTAAACAACCTAAAATATCTTAGAATTACAAAAAATTAATTATATTACCAGTCTTAAAAAGGTGAAATTTTAAGACTCTCGAGTCTCGATCCAGCAGAATCATAAAGATAATTAATTATATTACTAGATTACAATATGATTGGCCATAATCCATTGAATTTAGGTGTAGTATATGTAATTTAATTAACATTTGTTAATGATGTAGACCTCCATTATATTTAGCCCTTGAATACTAACATGAACTAATGCTATTATGTTATTTCATTTATGCATACCACACATATATATAGCAAAGTTTAAGGTGACGATCATTATTATTTCTATACTACTATTATACCTTTCTTTTATACACCAGTAAACTTTGTTAGAGGCCAGTTTAATACAATCGAGCACAAAATATAATGCACATAAACCCCGTATATAAATTATGTCTAATGTGTGTATATATATACACACACACATACTATATCATAACCATAGCTAGGTATACATTGGAGACTCATTCTTTCCACAAATTAAAGACAAACAAATGTATATATCCAAGTTATTAATTTGTGTGTTTAAACCCTATATAGCATACAGTAATTTAAATAATGTAGAACCTAGGTGCAGTAGAGAGAGAGAGAGAGAGAGTTAGTTACGTACCTGTTGCCAAGAATGTTGTGCAAATGGATGATAAGTTCTTCTTCCTGCGGCGAAAAGGCGCCGCGTTTGAGGTCTGGTCGGAGATAATTAATCCACCGGAGCCGGCAACTCTTGCCGCACCTCTGTAACCCGGCATTCCGGGCAATGTCGCTCCAACAACCTTGTCCATTCCTCAGCATATAACCCATCAACTTCTCATCTTCCTCAGGCGACCATAACCCTTTCCTCAATTTCGCCTTACTATTATTGTTCCCCAATTTGCCGTCTTTCCCCATCGGATCCGGCTTCCTCATCGATCTCCGGCCTGCAATTCGATCTCAGTAATGAGTTTTTTGATTGGTTTAATTTGTTGTTGAATTCCCAGCTAGTATGTGGCTGGGTAGCTAGGATTGTTGATGGTGAATGGGAGAGGGAGGTGATATAAGATGAGGAGGAATTGAAGGAGATGATGATGAGGAGAGAGAGAGGGAGGGATGATGTGAAGTGGAAGCAAGATATGTTGCAATTCTCATACACATATGATGATTACCTTGTGAGTGAAGAAAAATGCAAAGAAAGAGACTGGATGGAGTCAAAGACAAGAAGACCAACCATCCCTTTCTTTCTTTCAATCTCCTATGCTAATGCAGGTCCCCCTCCAATCCGTTTTCCACTCCATCTCCATCTCCATTTTCTTCTTTTCACTTCTCCATCTTAACCAACTAATTAATTAATTCATATTGTTTATTTCGCTCCACCATCCTGTTATCGAAATGTAACACACATTATTATACAAGTATAAATAAATAATCAATTGTTATACCATGGAAATTAAAGTGTTCATATTGCATTATGAACCCTGATACACAAATTCTTACCTTCAGTTAACACATTATGTACCTACAGTTAACTATTTCTGTACATATAAATAAATAACTTGATAATTGCTGACACATAATATGATAGCTACAGGTACAAAAATTATACGTGAACTGCATATACATATACAGAATGTGTGACACAGAATCTAAAGGTTATTTTTTTACTAAAGTCTACAATGCAAGGTAGACCCTGGTCCATATGGTATAATTTGCCAAGAAATACTACAATATGCTGGGCCTTAGATACTGGGCCAAAACTTTTTGGCGTAGTGATCGCTTGATCATAGCACACTGAAAATATGTTGTTCAATTTAGGAAATAAAGTTGTGTGTTGCTACTAGTTATAACTTTTGGCGTAATAATAAATGTTTGATTATGTCATTATTATTCTTTCATTTTATTCTTCTCTCTTTCCTCTCTTCCTTCTCAATTTTAATTATTTGTAGCTGCCCCACAAACCATCACCATCATAATCACCATTACCACCCTATCAAGCCTTCATCCCCCCTTCCTCAGCTCCCTAGCTAAGCTAACATTGAACGGATCGACCGTCATAGTATATAGCTATTTTATGTATATATCAATTCCTAAATAATCTTATCAACAATCAATTTTTTTTTCTTGAGGTGTTTAATTGACAATTAGCTAGCAAGTAGAAAGTAGCAACTAGTGAATTGTTTTGAATAACTAATAGCAGATTGTGTTACACAATTTAACAAGGGAATAGTATTAATTGGTAATTTGTAGCAAGGTATATGAGAAGGTACATAAATGATCGAGTTAACAATCAAATATTTTTGTCTAACCCGAAATCTATGTGTGTATTATATAAGTATAGGCGTTATTGTTGGACTTTTTTTTTTACCTTGTGCCATTTGCATATTATATTATATTTAAGATAAAAAGGTACAAAAATCAAAATTTCTCATCAAAAGCTTTCTAACATTTGACCTAACAATATAAGTAAAAAAATAATTTTTTGGTAACTTTGATTTACAAGAAGATCCACAGTGCCTACCTGAAAAATCCTTACGGCGTAAACTAGTTTAGGTTGTTCATAGTTGACCGGTTCAAACCAAGAAGACCAATAGACAACTTTCACGATTAATCAAATTTAAAACCTTGTGACTATTAAGTTAACTGTCCGATCAACTTAATTAAGGAATTACTTGTTGTCCTTGTAACTTAATCCTTATATTTATTGGGTTTAATTTACTAAATCTTAATTAAAAATACAGACATTCTATGATGTTTTGTTCTTCATAAATATGCTTTAATTTGTTCAAAGAAATGCAGCCATCATCAGTCAACAACACGTGAATCCGAAGCATAATGAATGTATGAACATAAGAGAGAGAGAGAGAGGAGAGAGAGAGAGCAGAAATTGTAGAATGAAGAAGAGTATCGTAGGACCTGAGATAGAGTTTTGGTGAACAGTAGTAATAATATAATAGGGATTGAAGAACGCGTGGCAAAACGTATGCAAATAGTAATGGAAAGTTTGTTGTTGCATGAAGAATGAGGGAATAACGTTGTAAAGCATGTTTTTTGTTCTTCAGGATTCATCTCACCATCCTATGAAGCAAATTACCTGTCAACACATTAATTATATTTTAGTGTAACGTAAAATCATTAAGATTTTGTATGCAACAATATAATACACTACTTTTATTATTTTATATTCGTCCATTAAAGTATTAGCACCACAATATAATGCATAGAGTACCAAACTTTCATCCTTGCAATGCAAGACACTATAAACAATTTTGTGACTGCGTGAGCCCCAAATTTAGGTTATGGTTTTTTTTTTTTTTTTTTCATTTTTTGTATGGCATATGATGATGACTTTACGTTAGAGATAGCAGCCGTATATGACTGTGTTTACAATATCTAAAATGGATATTATCTCTACGGTTTAATTTGTGAGCATTTACACATAAGGCCTACTCATCAATGTCCCTTCTCTCATATCTCAATTAAGTCGAACACACAAGAGGGTGTACATGGAGTAATTCTCAATCTTAAACTACACTACCCGAGAGTGTGCACTAGGTAAATCTCATTGTACTCTTAAGGTAAATCGCACTAGAAAGACCATGTGCAATAAGTTCAACCAAGAGGGTGTTAGCAAGAATCAAACTCATGACCTTTTAGGTACGAGGATCATGTTACACCCACTCATACGCCCCGAAAGGGACAAATCCACGATGTATATTTAATTCGAACTTGGATTGTTATAATTAAGTATTAGGGTTTTTTTTTAAAAATATATTATACTGATATTTATCGAATTTGATTATTATTTTGACATGTTATTGGTCTATATGTTGGGATGAGTTCTTAGCTTTAATTTCCTTAAATTTAAGTGTTTATTCTCTGTTTAATGTTGTATCTTAAAATTCTAGTAATTGAGGGTTTTGTGGAAGCTTTGGTTGGAAGAGAATAGTAGTGCTAGTGAAAACATTCAACTAGGGATTGATCAGGCAAGACGGCATGATGGTGACAATTAACAACGATCACTAGTGCATTTGTGTCTGAAGTAAAGGACTATTTATGTCTAAAGTACGTCAGACGAGGTGAACATTGATAGTTGTTTCAAGATTCAAACATTTATTTAGCAACACATTTTTAATTTTTACAGTTATGATTCATAAAACATTGAGAGTTGTTAGAATTTGAAATTTGCAACTATTTTGGTTAATAACATAATGGTGCATGCACAAGGAAGAAAAATATATTTTTTTTAAAAAAATAATAAAAGAATGAAAATTCAACAAGCATCATCATTAGGAAAAAAACGTGTGATTCATTTAGTTGATTTTAATTGATTAGTAAGTAGTTCAATTCTTTGTTCATTGATGGAAGGCATCATAATTGATTAATTGACTTCATTCATGGTTAACACATACATAAGTATCTTTTAGTTGTAAGGTTTAATTACATTGGACCGGGATTATGTATGATTAAACAACTAAATATAGTTTGTAAATTAAGGTTTAGAACTGTCTGCCGCATGTGCACTTGTCTCCAAAACCAGTGTTCTTACTACCTTTTAATTTGTCCCACAATATTCCTGCCCAATAATTTGTCTTAGTTCCACATCATTCAATGCTCCGGCATTTTTGAATATATATATATATATATATATATATATATATATATATATATATATATATATATGCAGTATCAAATGAGAACCATACTTCTGTGCGAACTGCATAATCAAGCTTTATAAATTGCACAATTAGTCATTACAGGTTGCACAATAATAAAATTACAAGTTGCACGCGCAAATGCACAATCAAGCATTACAAGTACAAGTTGAACAAAAGCTAGATTGCACATTCTCACAGAAAGAGTGGTTCTCATTTGATCATGACTGTGTGTATCCGCACAACACTTACTACATTATTGCACCGAATTGGATATGATTACACCGCAAAGATCCTCCGGCCATCTAGGAGCCAAAATTAAAGATTCAAGTTTGAATATAAATTGATATAATCTAATTGGAGACCATACATATACTCAAATGAATCACAATTCAAGATTGCGTTTACACTCTAAGATTACAACAAATAATTAAGTTGAACGAATAAATAAAAAAGCACCTAATTTTTTCAATGTACTTTGACCAGTACGTCTAAATCACCCATTCACTACCAATGCCCTAATCGTCATTAATTAATATTACATTTATTTGGACATAAAATAATATTATATAACATAACATACGGAGTACATGTTATGATTGTTTAATTGTTCACTCCAATTTGAAGACAAATAATCAAAATAGTCAATATTTTTATTTAAAAATAAAGAATTTAACTTAATTTGTTTCAAGGTACACAAATATGCTATTATTGTCGGACCAGTAGTCGTGCCCTATAACTTCATGAATCTCTAATTCGAAAACAATCAATCATAATATGTCACGTCAATTAATATTTTATCCAAAAATACAAAATCTTTAATTTAAAGATGATAAAACAAAACGCATCACATCAAATAATAATACTTTTACCCTTCAAAAAAAAAAAAAGTTTATCATTTTCCATGATCATTATTAGCCCCTACCACCCAACACCTTGGTAAATGGCGTACGATAATGTCCGCAAAATGAAATCCTTTTGGGAATACCGACTTCAATTTTACAAAAAAATAAAATAAAATAAATAAATAAGGGAAAATAACACTTTTTCTTCATGAATTATAGGTTTATAACATTTTTTCCTCTTGAGTTATTCATGTACTCATATTTGTCTCCTCAATTATTTTTAAAGTGACAATTTTTTCCTTTTGATGTTAAATGGACATTTTTACTCTTAAAATAATTAATTCATTTATTTTTCTTCTACAACAAATTAATGTTTATATGTAGGGATGACTACGGTTCGATTTGAATCGAACCGTAGTCAAAACAAAAGTGTCATTTTCCATCTATATAAATAAAATACAAAACAAAAAACATATTAGTTTGTGGAGCGTGTGAATTTCTGGTTGATAACCATGTCTTAGCCTTGGGGAAGAATCTACGAACTACTGCGGCATGCACATAATCTATTCTAAGTCATACCTAGATGACGGTGGAGAAGATCCTAGAATAGATTGTGTACATCCATGTAATAAATTGTGTGCACTCATGTAATTCTCACGTTCTCACTTAAGGCATGATTTTCACATGAACGTAAATATATATATATATATATATATATATATATATATATATATTGAATCATATGCAATGCTACTCTTCCATGTGGTCGTGTGAACCTATCAGAAGCGTAAGATGAGCTAAGATAATATAGATGAAAATCAATGAAGATGAGTAAAAGCACGGGAACAATTTTGTAATTTTATCAATCATGTATGTTTCGATTGTGCATTAAGTTGCTGATGTGTGGTGCATTGATGAGTGTTATGTATTGTACTTATGAGTGCTCAGTGGTACACCACCAGAAAATGAAAAATGTTGTGGGTTCAACAGACTCGTTGAGTAGTACCATTGGACCAACGGGTCTATTGAACTCTTCAATGGGTTTGACACCCCCGTTGTACTAAGTTTACTATAGATTAAGTGCATCACGTATCACTCAAAAGTGCACCATACACTAGCAATTAGTGCACCGAAAAAATATAGATGATGTAAGAAAATATGAAATTGTCACAGCAGATTTTCTCTTTTTCATTGATTTTCATCTGTTTGATATCAGCTCATCTTATGATTCTGATATGTCCTAGAGAGCAGCGCCACACCAGAACATTGACATAATATATATATATATATATATGAGTTCGCTTTCTGTACCTAACCTGCCGACCTCACAGTGTAGTAGAGATCCGATAAACATGAAAATCCACTTCACTGTATCCTTATCACACACTGTACGTATGTATATGCATAAAAGGAAAACAATTAACGAATTTAATAAAATTTTCGTGGGAATTTATGTTTTTTTTTCTTTGACATAAGAATTAATGTAATGAAGGGTGCAGTGGAGATGTGATGTTGCATGCGGATTGGGACGTAACATAATTGTCGAGAAAATTAAAGCGAATAAGAAAAAACCTTATAAGCTACTCCAAATATTTTTTTTTTCAAAAGTTTTACTTGTTTGCACAGTCACAGCTGTCTGGGAAAACATCCCACTCCCTTATCCTTTCTTCACTCCCCCAAGCAATCCATTTTTAAGATACACACATACATACAACCGCCATATATATATATATATATTACTAAGAATCAATCACGACTTTACATCTGACAAAATCGGACGGATCTGATCCTATATTTTAAAAAAATGCAGTGATTATTTTCGTAAAAAATGCATAAATGTTTAAGTTTGCAAAGTGATGTTGAATATGATTAGGAAAATATCACCATGTTTTTTTTTTTTTTTAAATATGATCTTATCTATTTGATTTTTACAAATTCACATGTTCGTAAGGACGGGAAGTAGTTCTCATTTTATCTCAATTATATACATATAATGATGATTATATCATATGAAAACTAGTAGTCTCATGAGAACTACGGACTAACCTTAATCTCACCCGTTTATCTAAGATGATCAATGGCTGAAATTTTTTTTAAAAAAAATGCAATATATTTATGTAATTATGACGGTGTATTTGAAAATAACTGATAGTGCACTCGCGAATAATGGACAAAGAAGTCTAGACAAAAGAAAGTGTGTTTATTAATCAATTTTTAAAATCAAAGTTTCAATGATAAGCTAACAATGGCATGTTTCTCTAGTATGGCGGAAAGAGAAGATAAACAATTAATTATATGAAACAAGGTTTGTTATTAAGATATTTTAGTAGCATTTTCCTTTTTATATAATACCATTTAGAAGTTAGTGTTGTAGCCTGTTAGGGTAACACTACCAGCGTTAATCTCTGTATGAATGTGTTACGATGAGACATATCCAATTAGATTATGAGTTTAATTATATAAAGTAACGGTAAAAGGTGAAAATTTTGTTTTCTAAGTGACATTATTTAAGATATTAGTATAATTTCTAGTCGTGAATGTCTGGCTACATAAATGAGATAATGTCATAAGTATCATCAATTAAAAAAAAAATTACAAAGTTAATTTTATAATTATTGCAAACTCAAAATTTTACAATATTTATAAATTAATCTTGTCATTGTATCTAAAAAACTAGTACAGAGCAATTAAAAACTGAAATTAACTTTTACATGTTAAGTAAAAAAAAAAAAAAAAAAAAAAGCTTTTACATGTTAAATGACAATAAAGTACATCAGTAGATTATTGTCAACACACTCTCGGTCGAGCTTATCGCACAAGATTTTCCTAGTGCGTTTTACATCTCCTGTGTCGTTTGTAGGCTATTATAACAGGAGTGATATTAATTGCAATAGTATTAATATTTTTACGTGAAGAGAATTTTTATGATTGGTAACATTTATGGGAAAATGTCAAATTTATTTTCTATGATTGGTAACTAATGAGAATATAATAATAATGGAAAGCTAGAGTGATGAGAGTTAGGTTATAATAATGTAGTGATAATAATGATTAGTGGTGTATGAGTGGAGTGGGAGCACCAGAAAATGGATGGGCATAGCCTAACCGAAGAAGCACCAAACTAAGGTAATAATTTTTTTGGCTTTTAAGGACTCCCTTCATCCCCAAGCTATTCTCTCTTTGTATATATGCAATTAAGTACCAAATCAATGGATTGAAGTTTTGGGTTTTTGTGAATCTATGGCGGCAAACTTCAATTGCAGGTTACATGCATATATGATCCATGCAACCTCCAAAATTACTTTTACGGGCGTTTGATTGGAAGAAGGGAATTAGGAATTGCAATTTTATGTAGAAGATTAATGTGGAAATAAAGTGTGAATTTAAATTTTAATGTTTGGATTTATTTACATATTCAAACACACAGACACACACAAAAAGAAATTAAAAAAAATACATATATGCATGTAACCTGCAGTTGAATTGCATAGACTGTAACTAATTTTCATGCAAATACTTCGTCAGTTTTCCTAGTAAAATTGTAAATCCCTCCAACCAAATGTCCCGTTATAGTTAAGTCAGTTTTCCTAGTAAAATCTTAATTTAGATAAATATAACTTTTATACTTGAGTCAGTGAGTCAATTTTTGTCTAGTAGTCTTAATTTTAGATAAATATAACTTTTATAGTTAAGTGAGTGAGTCAATTTTTGCCTACTAAAATCTTAATTGCGTATAATTTTTCTTTGTATGAAAGGTGTGTGTATATATATATATATACATATATATATATATATATATATATATATATACATATATATATATATATGTATATATGTATATATATATATATATATGGATGTTAGCCTCGCGGTATATGTCGTAGAGCAAAGTTTGGGTGTTTGTAAAGTATAATAGTGTTCATGAGTATTTATGTCTGATCAGTGATCTTCATTAAGCATTTGGTTCAATAATTTTTTTTAAAAGAATAATATACCCCAAGGTAAAAAGTGATGACGGTTCTAATCTATTCATTTTAGTATATCAATAGTTGAGAGTTATTAAAAAAGTACTTACGACCCTATTTTTGTTTGATCGCCCTGTAATATCATATTCTTTAATAGGGATGTTTGGTCAAACTATTAAATGATTGGATTGAGTTAGTGAATTTGACTAGTTAATGGCATTAGCTAATTGTAAAAAAATTTGATAAATTAATTAGCTAATTACATGCAAAATGACCTTCTCAAAAAGTTGATCGAAAAAACTGCTTTCAACAGTTTTTAAAATTTTAGTATTCTAAAACAATAAACTGTTACAAAAAACTAATTAATCAAACACTCATATTAGTTGTTTAACCAAGTAAGACAACTAATAGTGGACAAACAAGCAAAATTTGACTAATAAACTATTACCAAACAGAACCAAAATCCTACATTAACTTTAAAATGTGAAAACCTCACATTTTCTTAAGCCAAACAATGGTATATGACATTCATAACAGGAATACCAAAATATAAATAAAGAGAAATCTGTAATTGAAAACTTAATTCAACACAATGAAATTGAAACTCAGAAGTCAGAAAATACTTGGTTGGTCACTGCAGGGTCAGAAGTTTTATTCTGTAGAATATGTTTTGTAGGGATAAATAATGCTGCTGTATCTTAACAAGTTATGGATCAAAGATGTCAGCAAAGTAAAAACAGCATTAGGTTTTCTTTTTTTCCCATCAAATTCTTACAAAAAGCAAGTTTTCTTTATTTGCAAAAAAAGAGCAGAACAATGTTTATCGGAAAACAGGCAGCTCAAGGAGCCCAGACCGAAATCGTGCTTTCCTCAAGATGGAAACAAACACCTTCTAACGGGATTGGAGGCAATCAAAAGTTGAGTGGTTCACGCAAGAATCTCTCCATCTGGCGTGCCCGTGTCCTTATAGACATGTCAAAGACTTTCTGCCCGAATTCCACAACAAGGCCACCAAGAATGGTTGGATCAATCTGTTTTCAGGAGAGAGCATTCAGCAACAAGTTTAACAGAAGGTAGTCTAAAGAATTGGGGCATTGTATTAGAACCAAATATTGCGGTTTACCTTCTGTTCAATTTGAACACTCTTTCCCTGTCCAACCATTTCCTGCAATGTGGCTTTCAATTCTTTCTCCTCATCAGCGGGAAGGGGCTGTCAAAAAAACAAGACAGATTATTATGTTAAAACAAAGTGCAGCGAGGAATTTATACAACAGTTGAAAAATATAAATTTGCACTCATCATATATTGAGACAGGCATAAGCATAATAGATATAGATATTCACAAAGCAAGCAAGATTTCCTTTAATTATTTCCATGTTATGGAATTTCTTAATCTATGACCAAAGCACTTCTTCAAGTATTGGATCCAGTAAAATGTCAGGCAGATGAAGTTTTGTAACTAAATATCATCCCTAGGTATAAAATTATGGCAAACACCATTAGCCCCAACTCAAGTCCAGAAAGCCTGATCAGGGAAGAAACTTGGGGTAAATATAACTCCAAAATACATTTGCCACTCAATACTTGTGAGATGCAGTTTCCATCCTTCAAATTGTGCACATAATAGGTCAGATAAGGACTCAAAATACACAAAATTGTAGCGCTTTTGTTCTCTTGCTACTTAAACCAATCAAAGTTGAGATTACAGAGATATCAACACTAGAATTGCATGCACAGAGAAGATCCAAAGGGTCAACCTTCCAACAATACAAGACAACTACTGCTGCTTATGAACTTCAACACATTATTTAAGAATCAAATGAAGAAGTTAGGCAAGCCATCTTTCGACAACTTTTCCTCTTTATATGCAATATACAATTCCTGAAGGAAGCAATAGAAGGTCATCTGTCCAGATAAAAACAATCATCCTTTGTCCTTACTTAAATTGACATACCCAACACTACTATAAACATTTACAGTCATATAATTTGAAAATATTACTCGGTGTAATCTATTTTCTGTATTAAATTCACATTAAGAAAATGAATTTGGAATCCAAGAAGATATACTCACAATTACTGTTGTCACAGTGGCTTTGACTTCTCCCCTGTGTGCCATGGTCAGCTCTTTGAATCGCTTCACAATGCGATCTATGTGTTTCAGCCTTCCATTTTCAGCCAAAATAACTGGACAAGTTAAATGAAAAGCATTACTAGATGGTGATCAAATTGTTGGTTTTAGTCGTGATTCCAAAAAAGTAAATTGTTTTTTATTTTTGAAAAAAAAAAAAAGTAAATTGTTATGCACCCAAAAAAAAATCTGTCACAGTTCATATGGCCTAGAGGTCAATGCCTCGGTGGTATATACTGTTTCATAGTTCAAAATTTGAGACACGCCCACAGCCAGAAAAAAAGGAGAAAATAGGAGAAAAAATAGAAGAGAAATCTATTACACAAAAGTTAGAGCAAATGAAACAAGACGCATATGCATGACAAATAACAATTCAAGTCAATGCAATCTACATGGAATAATTGTAAGTAACCAGTGGTCAAAATCTAACAAGTGGTCCACAAAACATAAAAGTAGTCAAAACTTCTAAACAAAATCAAGAGTCATACGCAAGAAGTTCTGGGTGGTATCCCCAAATTTAGCTTGAGCACAAATTTCCTTTATGGCATTCACTCTAGTATCAACAGGTACAGATGGATCCCTCATGAACTGAGAAAATGTAGGACTCTTCTTTGAAGCCTCAACAAGGTCATAGAGCTCTGACTCAACCTTCTCTAATGTGTTAGACTTTACTGCTGCAAGGTACAAAGCAGATGCATAGTTTCCAGAAACCCCATACATTGTCAGAGGCACCTGAAACATCATTACAGAATTCAACATTCGGGTAAGTCATTTCCCAAAATATGGGTGAGAATATGATTTCATGTACAGATCTAAATAGTACTATAGTAGCAAACATTTACATCTATACAATTGTTTTCCCAGTATTCTTTTCCTGAAGTAGCATTGTATTATATTAGAGAGCTTTTAAGTATACAAATATGCAAATCCAGTGTTATATCAGAGATCTTGTCTTGAAGCAATACCGTTCATAGCATAGAGCTTACAGACACTCACTCAACATACCTTAATTTTTTGTTCTTTTGAAGCAGAGGCAGTTGCATAGTTCCTCAGCAGCTGCAAGAAATGTGAGGGTTTCAATACTTTCTTGGAGTAATTAAGCAAATTATGAATCAAACAATTATACCTATAAGCATCAACTAAAACATTAAATAGCATCACCACTGTTCACAATGCAAAACTGCAGAACAAAAAAAGTCAGCCCTCCTAGTAGGTGATAAATTATTAGCAATATATCATCACAATTTATTCAAACCATAAGGAACCAATTGGTCAAGGACTACTTCCAATTCTATAGGTGCGTGCAAGATAGCTAATCCAAATAATCAACTTCTCCTATTGACAAATTTAAGCTGTCAACCAGGGCAAGCACAAACACCAATTTCCCAGAGAATTCTAACCCTGATAATCTCATTGGGCCCTATTAGAGGGTGTTTCTGTGAGGCAATCCTGAAATATTGCCAGGAGTTCAAATCGTGGGGATCCATATTCCCACATTCGTTTAATCCAGATTACATCATTGAACAGGTATCCCATTTATTTAATCCAGATTACCGGTTTCCCATAGAATTCCATCTTTGATCCCCGGTTGTTTAAACTCTCTCCAATAAAAAAGGAGTCTTTCGAAAGGGAAAATAAGCACATATCCCCCACAAATAATAATGGCATCCAGAAAAAATAAATTCAACAAATTTATACTCTTTCAGCTAACCCCAGAGACAGAAATCAGAAAAAACGCAAATTCAAAATCCAGCAGAAAATCTAGAATCAGCCAACAAAGAAAATCGAAGAACAAATTCTTAATCATATTGAAGGTGAAATTTTGATGATAATCGGGCGTTTACCTCAGAGTTTGAGAGGGTAGGGCAGAGAATGGATCGATGAGCGTTAGATCTCTGGGCTGAAGAGAGGGCCTTCTGGAGAATAGAGAAGCCCATCGATCTAGCACGTCCTGCCATTGCCATATCAGAGAGCTCTTCTTTGCTCTAAGCTGAATCGTTCGCCGGCGCGAGAGAATTCGGAGACAGAAGGGAAGGGTTTGAGAACGAATCCGAAAGAACGCTGCAGTTTACCCTATAGACCACCACTATTGCTCTCGCTCCGTCTAAAGTAAATTAATAAATAAATATGAGGCCATTTGGTTTATGATTATATTTCAATTTAGCCCTGAATTTATTTGTTCAATTTTTATACCAATACCATAAACCAGATATTACAGAATTTGATACAAAAATTATGTACCTATAATTAACCGTTTATATATATGTGACTCATAATATTATAATTACATATACAGAAATTGTCAATGACAGTTACAGAGTGTGTCAACTACATATACAGAATCTAAATGTTATTTTTCGACCATGTCTACAATGTAAGTAAACTCTAGTCCATGGTAAAATTTGCCTTATTTGTTAGTACATTTTAATTTTAATGGTTTTTAATTTTATTTTTTTTGTAACAAAGATAATCGTAGTCACTAATCAAAATTATCTACAGAGTAAACTCTATTTTCGTCGTGTAAAAACTGACAAATTATATAGGGATGTAACTCGCGAATCATATAGAGAAGGTAAACCACTTTAAGAAAATCTCATGTGACAAGTTAAACAAAAAAGATGAAGGCAAAATTCAAGCTTGTGGCAATCAAGTATATATTTTTATGCTTGTAAAGTTATAGGTATTGCGTTACAAATATTATATTATATTTTTATTAGAGAAAATTAAGCTTACATGGACAACTTTAATCAAATTGGTCAAGGTGTTTGCTTAGTGGTTACAAGGTTTCAAGTTTGACACCTAATAGGATGAAAGCTAATTAAACTCCAATTACTATATATTAGATGTCACTATAATTATATTTAATCATTTACCATGTTTAAATTTCATACATTAACAATTATTAATCATATAATAATTATTACTCAAATATCAACTATAATATTTAATATAATATAAAGGACTAATGTTAAAGAATTGGGATCCATGATAAATGATGTCGAATTCAAGTATGTTAGGCGATCTGCGAATTGTGCCGCCCAATCTTGCTGCTCATAAGGCCATTTATGTGTCATGAGTGGTTTGACTTCCCTCCCTTGTTTCTTGTTAATTACGGAGTATGATTTAATGAATTAAGTTTTATCTTTAAAAAAAATGAATGTTGGACTATATATCTATCTAGCAAACTACACTGCAGTTTTTTTTTTTTTTTTTTGAAAATCAAACTACACTGCAGTTGGTTGTGTGAGAATTGAAACAGATGGAAACATAAACAATTAAATGATTAAATCAACTAAAAATAAAGTGACAAACTAAAGAATATATAAAAAGCATTATATTCATTGCTCAATCATTACAAGCAGCATGCATATATGTTGATCTGATGAAACAGCTAGCTTAGCACTTAGCTTGCTGCTATCAAAGAAATGTTGAGTAAGTTTTTCTTTGCGTTTCTTTGTTTTGTTAAATGGACCGCGAATCGAATTGTCCACTTGTTAACTTGAAGATCTAATTCGATTTTAATTTGTAACGAGTGATTTTCCTACCCTCTTTTCATTTGTGATGCTTTGTACTCATATCTTAGTTACATGTGGCACCTTGTCAACCTCTATATCTAATCTAGTTTGGAGCATTAATGACTTGACAAATGACAAGTTTAAGCCGTATGTTGTCTCAAATTCTCAATCATTTTATGGACAAAATTTTACATAATGTATATTGTTATATATGTTAAAAGTGTATCTCTATGTAGTGGTTATAATCTTTTTTTTTTTTTTTAATTTTATAAATCATAAAGTATTGTTGCCCTTCACCTTTTTAAGATTTTAAAATACTATTTTTTAAATATGCTCCTTTCTTCTTGTTTTTTAAATATATTACAAAAGATAAGTTATCCATAATAACTCAAGAATAACTTAACATCATATCCCTTCAAAGGAAATAGCTTATTACTAATAAAAAAGGACATACCAAACTATAAAATAGCTTATTTTTAGAAATGTTCTCCCATTGTCAATACGATCTATTATGTGAACCAAATGTGCTGTTAATTTTTATTGAGTATCAATTCACATTACACCATTATTTTTATTTGGAATCATATATTGAAGCTCATACAAGAACGGAAAAACTCAGTTAATTAGTACTCAGGTGGTGGCTTGTGGACAATAATACAAGATCAATACTTGATAATGTGAGAGTTACACCCAATGCGATAAGCTTCTTGTGAGCTTTTCATATTCTCCCAACTAAACAGGCTGATGATTCATTGTGGTATGTGATTTATTCCTACACTATTATGTCGGCACGAGATACGATGCAGGATTAAAATTGCCATGCTATAAAGTCTTTAATGCATTACGAATCATAAATTGCCAATGGAGATGAACGATGTGCCGATGTGCAACGTATGGAATTGTGGATGTTTCTATAGAATTGTGGATGATTCTATGCTTTATATCATGTGGAGGCACCAGTCCCAGTCAAAATTAATGGCCACAAATGCAATGTGTTATGTTTCCACCATTAATATCATTCACCTAAAGTTAGCTAAATGGGAACATTATATTTAATTTGGAGCTAGATAGCCCGTGACTCTTCTTTATTCTCTCTTATCCCAAACATTCATCCTACTCTAGTACTCTTCCACCTAATTGCCTATTTAAACTCACATACCCACTCTTTTTTCTTAGTCCTAACTACCATTTAATTTGTTTCATTTTATTATTTTATTTGGGATGACGAGAAAAATTGGTTGTTATTATTCGAGAGTTTGCATTGTGTATTCTATTAGTAATAGTTTTAATTTTTTTTTTTAGTGACATATCAAAGAAATATCCGAAGCATCCACAAAGTTCAAAATTCGGCTTCTTCAAAATTATTCATTCAAATAGAGATGATCATAGTTCTATTTGAAACGAATCAGTTGCTAGGTACAATATAATAGAATCGTAACTGAAAACATATTGACAGTTCAAATTCTAGTTGTTTAAATATAGGAACTGAAATCTCCAATTCCGGTTTCAAACTGAAAAAGAAAAAAATTTAAATGAAGTGCAAGTCCAAATTTATTATTTTTTGTTTAACTTAAAATTCTAAATGTTTGATTTTAATTTAAAAAATAAAAAACCTGAACTTGGATAATTTTGTAGAAAAAAAACTGAGAAAGTTAAAAAAATAAAGGTTTAAACCTGAACCGAACCTTTTAAACAAAATTTCAGTTCTAGTTCCTTAAAACAAGAAATCAGAAATCGATGGTTCACAATTGATACCAAACCGTGGTCACCCCTACACTCAAATCACAAATCAATCACACACATTTGGCACTATTTGAAACCCCCATTTTGGGTAGGAGAAGATATCATACTCACAACAATTGAATAAGTGTACGAAATCAGTACGAGATTTTCACTGTTCAGCATATAATATATAAATAATAAATGTACAATTCAATTATTAATTTAAACTTTTAGTTAAAACAGAGTACATACTTGCAAGATTTCTTGTACAAAATTATGATACAAAATCTTTATAAAATGTACGTATTATTATATATAATTAATAAAGTTATCCGTAGCCAATTTTAAAACCCATTTTCTAAGGATAAAGAGATTAGGTGTGTTAGTATAAAGTTGCGGTGGAGTGAGAAAGTAGAGAGTGAAAACAATGGGCAGAGTTGTAATATTAGCAGTGATGGAAAGAACCAAAGCATCCCTAGTAAGCAATCCCGGCTGCGCCGCGAAAATAGTATATTATATTTTAATTTGAATTTAATTAAATTTTAAAGACAAAAACTTGTCTGAGACCGTCTTACACTTTGTCAGATCATCTCACGAATTCTTTAGCCTTGCTCCAATGGGGACAATGGACGGAAATACCCCACCTCATTTCAACCCGAATTAATATTTGATGCATCGTCGATGTATAGATGATATCAAATATTATACGTCGGCGGTGCATCAAATATTAATCCTATATACTTTTTAATATAGTATGATACTGTTTTACAATTATGAATTTTATAAGATTTTTAATGTATATACTATTTTAAAAAGTCAATATAACTATGGTTTTAATATTGTGTACTGAGATTTTTGGCCTTAGGTACACTAAAACCTATAAGAGGTTTTCATCATCTGATTGGTTCCACCCTGTCCCTACAAATAAAATTAAATGTTAATTGGTGTATCTCTTCATGGTTGAAGAACAATTTATTTTTTTAAATTTTATTTTATAATTCTTTTTTTTTATATATATATATAAACCACAGTGCAGAGGAGCAATTTGGGCATGAACAGTGAACAGAAAAGTCTGTCTTTATCTTTCCCAAAATTGAAGAGCCACCAGTCAGGCTCAGGCCGCCATTGCGATATATATAAACAATTCAGAAAAACAAAAAAAAACCCTTATAACTCCTTCTCAACTTCTTCATCACAATCACAACAAAACCCAAACATTTTCATAATCTTTTTCCTCTAAATTCGAAGAGAGAAAAAAAGGTGAAGAAAGATGCTGCAATTGTTATTCGCCATGGCGTTCTCAGCCGTGCCGTTGACTCTGTACGTTCCTCCCATAAGAAGGCTCAATATGTTCGTGGAGTCCATGGAAGATCTGTGGAGAGAGTCTAGCTCCTACACGGGCCGGGTTTATCCCCGTTTCCGCCATGCCTGGCTCAGGATCTTGAACTGTATGCTCTGCAACACCACCAGGTGATTTGCTTTCTCTCTCTCTCGGTTTCTCTTGGATCTTCAACCTATGAAAAATTGACCCTCTGTAGCCTGTAAATTGTTCTTCTCCCTCAGAGTTTAATCGTGGGAAGCTCGATTTGATCTTTCTTTTTTTTTTTTGTGATTGTTGGTTCGGAAAAATTAATGATGATGTAAATAAAGAGCAGGAATAAAAGGGCTTCTTATCAGATTCCAGTAGTTCTGCTATGTTCTTCTATGCAGAAATTTTATCCCATTTGGGCTTTCTTCAATTTTCGTGAATTTTAATGTTTGAATGCGATGATGGATTTGAGTTTGACTATGTTGGATTAGCAAAATAATTGTTTTTTTTTTTAACCTTGTTTTTGTAAAAATTATGAGCTTTAAACCTGGCACTTTTATAAGCAGACTGTAAAAGTGTAAAGATCTTGCGCCTATATCCAACCATTCATTTTTTTTATTTAAATTTCCAACCATTCATGATCAAGTGAAAAGACCGATGTTAATGTCGATAAGGCTGGCACTTTTATAATGTAAACTCTCTGATACTAAAATATAACTTAAATTTTAATCTAAATTAATCATTAAATACTAAATAGATATAAGCAAATTGTGACGGTGAGATAAGATAGTGATAAAAAGAGTAGGCCCTTAGTGCAACTCATCTTTTCTTTGTTGTAATTTACGAGTTATTATATGAAAGCAAAATTAGGTAATACTCAGATATGTTTGGAAAGGAAGCATGATTCTTATACCTTATAATCCAAGTACTATAGTAACAAAAATTAGTGACTCTTTTTTTATTTTTTTGGTGAAAGGGAAAACTAGTGACTCTTCTTTAACATGAAATTGTATTTTACGTGAAACTTGTCTTGTGACTCTAGTCAACAAAAGAGCACAAACACCAATAGATAAGATGAACGTCACCATTAGAGATATGGCCATATGGGGTTGTCGTTATGTTCTACTTGTACTTATTTGTATGGTTGAAGTGGCAAAGTTAGACAAGACAAACAAAGCTGTTGCTGTCTTGTTGAGGTTGTTTTCTCCTTTTCCTTAACAAAAAAACAAGGGTCAACAGAATCTTGATCGTCCGATTAAGAATTTTATATTATTTCATAACAGAGATCCTGAGTACAAAATAATGTTCATATTACAACTTATTATTTTCCAAAAGGACCACATAATAAATGGAGATTTTATAAGTATGAAAATCTAATGCCAACAATTTTAGTAACAGTCGTATAAAACAAGAATTGGGTATTTTTAATACAGAAAAGAATGAAAGAATGAAAAGAATAGATATAATATTATTAACACATTTCAGCTTGAGAGTGTGCAAGGCTTTAAGAACCAGAGGACATCTAGGCCTCTGGCTTCCCCCCTTTCTGTGAGGATAGAAGAAACATGTCCTCCATGGTTGTTTTTCTTCCCAGATCCATTGTTGCCATCTTTGCTGCTACCTTGTTTAAGCTCTTGCAAGATTCCTCTTTCCTACAATCATTTTATCATACACACAACTTCACATCAGTAATGCAAATGCAAATCTGATAAACAGTTTCTCCAATATCAATCCTTATCAAGCTCGTACGTTATGCATAAAAAGACAGTTTATCCTTCGTAATTGAAACATGTGCTCCATCTCAACTAAAAGTTTAAGCTGATAGTTGGATTGAACATAAGGATTGGATCTGATACTAAATTGAAGCATGTGCTCTATCTCAACTAAAAGTTTAAGCTGATAGTTGGATTACACATTTATGTTTATATATTATATATGCTCAACAGTCAGCAACTCAACTGAATCATGAAGTATTTAGGTAGCTACAACATTCATCTAATGTAGGGTTATGTAGCATCATAAAGCAGATTAGGAGCAGTCACAGTATTCCTAAGTTGAGCGTTTGAGCTTCTTTCAAAAAAAAAAATGTTCATTGATCTATTGGAATCTTGGGAACTGAGGGGTTGTAAGTTTTAATTCTGGGTTGCTGCATTTAAGTCTACTTGACAAGTTGATGAAAAAAAAGGATTTTGATTAGAAATGAATGCATACTTGGGGTTTAGACCGAGGAGCGTTATGTGGAGTGCTGCCCTTGGTAGCTGAAAAACATTGAGGAGTTGGAGGAGAAGTGCGGATCTGCATCAAGCTCTCATCTAAATTGCGTTTGATGTTCTTCACGTCTACTCTGATTGGGGTGTTTTCTGCATCGGCCTTTCTTCTGCTCAGATGATTAACAACACGTTAGGCTAGTACTAAGACCAGAAAGTTCATGGTAGCTTTTCAAGATTCAAACCAAAGATGAAATTTCACATTTTACAGACCATTAATAACATGCTATGAATGTATGAACTATGCAGTAATGCAGTGAAGAGAGGGAAAAAGAGTTTACAGCTTCTTTGTCTGCTTCTCCGCGGAACTTGCATTGGCTTCGCATTTTTCTTTACTCAACTCGAGCAATGGCTTCCTCTCCTTTGGTTTCTCATCATCCAAGCCTTTCATTTCATCACCAAAATGTGCTTTAATCTTCTGTTTATTCACCATTATAGGAGTCTCGTTCTCAGCTCTCTCTTTCTCCCTAGCCCTCGAAGCCAATTTCTTCAACTCATTGCAAAACTCTGAGACCTTGTTCATCAAACCACCACCGCCAAACAGATTTCTTGCAGATAGGGTACTCCTCAACCTCCGCGTTTGTTCCCTATACACGGAGTTCTCTTCCACCGCCTCCCTCTCCATGCTCGACTTGATTGCCTCTTTGAGGGCCTTAGCTTTTAACCGAGGAGGGGTCATGAAGTTAGGGTTCTGATTCTCACTATCCCCAACCACCCTATTAGATTTCGCATCTTTGTTCAATGACATTCCAGGCTGAAGAACTTGCCCTTTATTTTTCAAGTTGGCATCTCTGAAACTGCAAGTGAAATTGCATTTTAGATTCTCTAACTTTTTCTACTGCTTAAATGTAATAAAAGACCCTGCATAAAAATAGGGCATTTGCTATTACCTTCTATTTCTCTCCCTGAGTGGAGGAATCTCAGAAACACTGGCTGCTCTTCGAAGCTTTAAAACATAAAATTTGGAGAAAAAAGTTAGAACTCATCTCTCATAAAAGGGCCAAAAGAAAACAAGTTTGCCTGTATGATATGTATTCACATATCAACATTATGATGAATTCTCTTATAATTGCTAATAAAAAGGAAAAAAATGCAGAAAACTAGAGTTAATCTACCCCCACCCCCAGACCCACACTCGTTCTTGGCATCAAGATTCAAGATGTGATCTTTCACCAATTGAGAAGTTAAAGAGGTCAGATTCTTAAATCTTCTATGGAGTGAAACTCAATTACTGCTCCAGTGAAATCAAAACAAGAAATCTAAGTAAAGTTCTTCATTTGGGCATTTCGTCGAAAACCAAAGAGGCAATGAACAGCGAGAAAATATAAACCTCTGAGGTAGGCGTTAATGCTGCATTGTAAAAGTCCTCTACTGTCTTGGGGTGATTGCAATCTGCGCAAGAAATTACGGGGGAAGTAAAGAATGAGTATATAATCGCTTATACAAGTGGATACAGAAGTAGTGTTCGCCGGAGAGGTTACCGGGGCGGCAGAACCAAGCTTCGTCGTCGACGGCGACGGCGGCGTCGTCGGGGGCGGAGAAATCGACCCATTGAGGAGCATTGAAGTGTTCGAATAGATCGTCTTTTACAAACCTGGAATCTAAGTTCTTCCAGTCGATTACAGCAACCTCCATTGTTGAAACTTTGGAGATCAAAACCTCGTTATTTTGTGCAGATTACAGAGTGATATATTTGTTATATATCAGGGAAATGTTGGACAGAGAAATGCGTTTAAGAGAGAGAGAGAGAGAGAGAGAGAGAGAGAGAGGGAGAGAGGGGCGAATCACGTGAGTGGCAACGTTGTACGTTGTGGTTGTGTGGAGGGAGCTGAGATGACCGTTACCATCCGACTGTCTTTCTGACCGTTACACAAATTTGTTATTTAATGAATTTTTTTTTGATAATATTATTTAATGAATTGAGTAATAAGGTTGCATTTTCTTCATATTAACATTCTTTAATTTATATTGGAGAGTGTGTTGTAATATCTGATCAATTTGACTGAAATTGTCTCCATATTATAATATTCTCAGTTCACGTTTTTGAGGATGATGTATCACTTTTAATAATTTGGAAGCAATAATGTGAAATTGAATTATAAAATTACATTCTAACAATTTCACGTTTTTTTTTTTGAAGAAATAATATCTTCCTTCGTACCAAAAAGTAGAAAAGAACAAAAAAAATTATCTTTTCAATAACTATCCTATTAATTAGTTTCACCCCACAACAACTAGGGGGCTATGGTTGTTAACTGTCCTTTTTTTTTTTTAATATTACTTATTTTTTTTAATATTACTAACTCTATTACAATGTAGTATCTGTTCATAACTACTTTCTCAACCTATTGAAGCACAAGAGTCAGTATTGACTCCACTAGGCTCGAACCCACCACCTCCCATATAAAGGGAGCCATTGTCCATGTTTGCTTGCTTGAAGGACAATCAAGTTTCTACTTGTTTTCAAAAAAAAAAAAAAGTTTCTACTTAAGACTATTTGCATCTTTGCAATACAAAGGAGTCAACAGTTGCCTCCACTGAGGCAGGACCCACACCCCTTCATGTGAAAGTATAAATCGGGTGCCACTAGACTACAAGGTCTTTGAATTGGCAAGAGTATTACTATATAGATCATATGTAATTCACTACTATTTTCTCTACATTCCTATAACCCCAACTTATTTTTAAATTGATCATTGCTTCTGGGAACGAGGAGGATAAGAAAAAGGTGGTTGTTGTGCTTTAATTTGGACGATATGAAAAGCCCATAATGGTAAAATATGGAACAAGCAGCAATTCAGTGTGAATAATGTAACAGCTTTAGCCTGCAATCTAGTGGAAGGCTAGAATGAATTTGCAGGGCGAGAAGCTCGATCCCCAGCCCAACCGTTAGAATCAGTCCATGCAAACATCTCACACTGTCCATGCAAATCAAGTGATCTGTTAGGTTGATGCTGCTGTGTTCATAGACCAAAGGCAGGATTTCTTTGGTGTGGTTTTGCTTTCTAGTAATGGTGATTTTTTGGTTATCGAAAATGGCCCTTTGCAATGTCTTGATGATCCTCACACAGCGGAAGCATTAACAGTTAAGGAAGTTTTATCATGGCTTAAAAAGGATGGCTGGCAACATATTTTTGTCAAAATGGATTGTCTTAATGTTTGTCACTTCTTTAATGTCCCATCCTTGGATTTTTCTTACACCGGTTGTATTATTGAGGGATGTAGTCGTTCACTAACCAGGCACTTTGAAACAGTGTCATTTTGATTTTATCCGTAGATCAACAAATGTGCTGGCCCATACTCTTGCTAGGGATGTAGGTTCCCAATCTGATTTTTTAGTTTAGAGCTTTTCTATTCCTTCTTGTATTTAGCACTTATTTCTTATTTCTTAAGTCACATTTCCGTTCAAGTTTGATTTTTTTCGATTTTGAACAAATGAAACGTTTGATCTAAAATTTTAGTTCGATCTGAAAAAGTTATGTTACGACTCAGATTTGAATTGATTATGTTGTTATATATTTGATGATTTTATCGGGATCAGGTTCACTATAAAATGGGTATAATAATGTTTGAGCGGAACAGGAAAGTAATAATATTATTAATTGGGGCGTGACACTAAATAGAATACGTATAAAGACAAAAAAAATACCAGCCCAAACAATAAATAGATAAATAATAGAAGGATTAACAAATAAATACAATAAAATAACTTGAACATGTTATCACCAAGACTTGAACCCTGACACACCAAGCAAGATGAAAAGACATAGATCACAGAGCTGACTCCCCCCCCCCCCCCCCCCCCCCCCCCCCCCCC
>NC_044919.1:2928302-2975857 GCF_003576645.1 Ipomoea triloba | reverse complement strand
CCCCCCCCCCCCCCCCCCGCGGCCCAATACTACTGATGGACCTTCATGCACCCTCCACATGTACGACATCAGGATGGTGTCAACCCACACTAGACATGTGTCCCACATCTCCATGTCGCTAAGTCGCTAACTATCTCAACCACCCATCAGTCATGCCACGTACTTAGGACCCTCTGTCATCTCTCCGAGGAACACGACCAAGCGACCACAACCCGTGCCATACCCGAGGGGTATGGCGCTCGACCACATACTCGGTCGCCCAGGGTGGCGGCGCAACCAGCCACCACCTAAGGTGACGACTGGCCGCTTCGCTGGGGCACTAGAGGGCGCGACCGATCCGCCCGGGGCTCCTCGGCCTCGGGCAGCGATCACTCCCACCCGCGCCCCCATGGTTGGGCCAGTGCCCTGGGTGGTAGCGCGGCCATCTGCCATCCGAGGCGCCTCGGCCTGGGCTGTGGTCGCACCGCCGGCCCCCCCGTTGGCACGCTCACCTTCTCCCCGAACCTTCTTCACACTATTTCGCCTTCTGGCATACACCCGACGATTCTTGTCTCATATCCTTTCTTCCTTCGACTTGACCCCAATCAAAAATTAAATTTGAACCCAACACCAATAACCCCATCATATATATATGGGTGAGCCACGGCTGAATGCCATTGGCGTCCCTAAAAGGGACGTATGGTTAATGGTCTAACCATCCAACTAAGTAGTTATTACTAGAACCTTATGGTAAAATTACAATTCAATTTTTAAAATTAATATAACAGCTATTCTGTAACTTGTTGTACAATTAAACACTAGAAAACGCCGCCGCAAGAACTTCATTTGATGTCTTCAATCTCCGGCAACAATGGGTCAATGGCAATAACTTAAACAAATAGTTAGACCATGGAAGACGGCCAATTGGCCACTCCATCGTTGCCGAGGAAGATGACGTACGAGATGTGTATGACCTCCTCCCGCTTCTCTAGCTAGCGTCTGCGATCATCAAAGATCAGAAGACGGAGTCTCATCATCACCAAAAAAACAAAAAAAATCTGGAAGCATGTGCGGCATCTTAAGGTACATCTTACGGTGAATTTCCTTCGATTATCTGTATTCTTCCTAAATTGAAATTTTTGCTTAGAGTTTGATGTGATGAGCCTGATCGACATTGAAGATGTTCGTCAGATTTCGTTGAGGCAATTCATCGAACACTTAAGGCTCAAAAGGCTGAAATAATCAACAATGAATTCTTAGGGCACTACAAGTTTATGATAGGTTAATTGCTTGAATTGAACTCAATTCATAGATTTAAGTGTTGATTGAATATTTCACTCAAATGGCAAAACATATATACTAACCAAAGAAATGCAGAAAAGGTCATAGGCATCCCAGAGAAGAGGTAAAAGAAAGTGATGGTTATACTGTTATTACGTGCCGTACACATCATTATATAAATATTTCTAAGTATTTTTTTAATGCACATCAACACCATTTTAAGAAAAAGTAAACAAAGATATATGTGTGATCTGCACATTGCATTTTAGAAAAGGTCTATAATTAACTGAAGACTTGTAGAAACAAAAAGGAGAGTTGTTGTAGGTCTTGACTTGGGTTAATCCCTCGTAAGACCATTTCCTGGTTTTGCGCATGAGAAGGGAAATCAAGCCTGCTTAGTTTCGAGTCCAATTTCAACCCCATATCAAATTGATGAAGCTCATTTCTAAATTGTTTATGGTGGAATACCTTTATGCACACTAGAAGGGGAGTTTAACCCTAACCTCGTACCGAATTGGTGAAGCTTATTTTTAAATTGTCTATGGCAAGGTTCAAACCCTCACCTTGTTGCGGGGAGAGAATTTTAAATGTAACGGTTCATTCACTAGACCACACTACCATGTGGCTGGGATACCATTTGCACTCTTGAAAGGGTTCAGATGGCCACATCAAATTATAATTTTTTTTATTAAAATAATGATTGTAAGGTTTGCCAATTTTACAAGCTTTGCAAACATTGTTTTTGGCGGTTTTTTATTGGTTTTTGTCATCTTTGTCTTTTTTAAAAAAAAATTATTATTATTATTATTATTAAAAGTGAGTTAGAATTGAGGGATATAGATACAATACTAGTGAATTGTAAATAATGATAGGATTAACTTTTGAAAATGAAAGAGTATGCTACTGCTAGGAATGCTGATAATTTAAGAGCCTAACCTCCGAAAGTCGTCTAAGGTTTCATTTATTTCAGTTCTTAGATTTTTTATTTCTCTAATTTTTCATTCACTATTCTTTGTTTTCAAAATTAGAGAAATGTATTGTTAAAAACTTGGCATAAAAAGGATACGTGAGGTCCACAAACAATATATATAAACCTATTAATTGATTGACTGACATTTTCATAAAGATTAAACATTTTCCTTAAAAATTTGGGTATAACTCACAAAGTCAATGGCATAGGTATGATAACTATTGTCAGAAATTTTCTTAGACAAATCAAGTCGAGTTTAAAACTTAAGATAAACTAAATCAAGTTTAAATAACTTTAGGTAAGACGCTTGAATAAAATCGATTTGAAAGAATCAAAGAATCATCTTGGTGAAAATTACAATATTTTGTGATAAAAAGTGGAATAGTCCACCCATGTGGGATAAATCATGGTGACTTAACTGATCAACAAATGCTAGATTTTTATTTATTGCACCTGCGCATAAGGAGTCCCTCACATCTTGAGAGGTTACTTCTACTTTATTGCTGGTGAAACTTAATAATTGATTTCTTGTGATAAATTTTATCTCTATGATCAGTTAAGCTAAACAAGCCGGCAAAAGAAATTTCAATACCTAATTTAGAAAGAAATTGTCTCTCCAAGCTAGGCTTACTGTAGAAAAAAATGGCCTGAATTGAAAATGACACATTTAACATGGTTGTTGGGATATCAAATATCCTAGTGTCATCAAGTAATTTTTATTGCTGCATGGCACTGTATGATTAAGCACCCCTAACAATATTTACTTTCTATAAATGATACTATATTGTCACCAGTTGCAATTATCACGTATAATTTATTTGGTAATTAAGTTGAAATTGCTATTTAAAAATTTAACAGCGGTGGATGATTTGAAGATAGACAAGTGTTAAAAAAAAATAATTAAAAAAATTAATGAAATACATTAGACATCCTCAGATATCTCTAGAATCTTTAGGTAAACTTCTCTAAAAACAAAAATGTATTAACCTAACCAACTAAACGCCAAGACTTTATTGTGAACATGCCTCACCAACTACGTACAACTAACTTGTGGATTTGTGTCAAATATGTTTGATTTGTCTTAAATACAAATCTTGTTGTTGAGGAGAATACATATAAAACACGAATGTACAATCTAATTATTAGTTTAGTCTTTTAATTTGAGACGAAATATATAATTTAATTTGATATCATAGTCACACACATGCAAAAAAAAATTAACTTTTAGACTATAAAAGGTACAGTGTTCCATGACTTTTAACACTTAATAGGCTCTTCCAACATTTAAAAAAGAAAAAAAAATGTCTATATATAATTACTAATTAATTCCACTCCATTGAAATGTATGCATTTCATTATCAATGCTTCAGAATAATAATAAGCCAGTAGACTTTTAACATTCAAGGAATATACATCATCACAACAGAAAATAAAATATTTATATGATTATATTATTTATCACACGGCAAAAAGAGTTAAGAATAGATCAAATGTTGGCTGGCACTTGCATTTGTAAACCAATAGATGATGATGACAAGTTGAACTCTTCAAAAATGAGTGGGGGTAACCATCTATATAAAGGTTTGGGTTTCTTGTTTTAGTTCCAAATCAAGAAAACAATAACTCATCTTGCCTTTGGTTGCCATGGCAAGGCTCATGAAAGCACAGCCATGGGCTGTGATGGCTGCAATGGTTATTTTGGCAGCTTTGAGAGTTAATGGTGATGAGACATATTCGCCGCCTTACGAGTACAAGTCCCCGCCTCCACCATATGTTTACAAATCACCTCCTCCGCCTCCTTACAAGTATGAGTCACCACCGCCCCCTCCTTATAAGTATGAATCGCCACCACCCCCTCCTTATAAGTATGAGTCACCACCGCCTCCGCCTTACAAGTATAAGTCACCACCACCTCCACCATACAAGTATGAGTCACCACCGCCCCCTCCTTACAAGTATGAGTCACCACCTCCGCCTCCTTACAAATATAAGTCACCACCACCGCCTCCTTACAAGTACGAATCACCACCGCCTCCTCCCTACAAGTATGAGTCACCACCGCCTCCACCATACAAGTATGAGTCACCACCACCACCTCCTTACAAATATAAGTCACCACCACCTCCACCATACAAGTATGAATCACCACCGCCTCCTCCTTACAAGTATGAGTCACCACCGCCTCCTCCCTACAAGTATGAGTCACCACCACCACCTCCTTACAAATATAAGTCACCACCACCTCCACCATACAAGTATGAATCACCACCGCCTCCTCCTTACAAGTATGAGTCACCACCGCCTCCTCCCTACAAGTATGAGTCACCACCACCACCTCCTTACAAATATAAGTCACCACCACCTCCACCATACAAGTATGAATCACCACCGCCTCCTCCTTACAAGTATGAGTCACCACCGCCTCCTCCCTACAAGTATGAGTCACCACCACCACCTCCTTACAAATATAAGTCACCACCACCTCCACCATACAAGTATGAATCACCACCGCCTCCTCCTTACAAGTATGAGTCACCACCGCCTCCTCCCTACAAGTATGAGTCACCACCACCACCTCCTTACAAATATAAGTCACCACCACCTCCACCATACAAGTATGAATCACCACCGCCTCCTCCTTACAAGTATGAGTCACCACCGCCTCCTCCCTACAAGTATGAGTCACCACCACCACCTCCTTACAAATATAAGTCACCACCACCTCCACCATACAAGTATGAATCACCACCGCCTCCTCCTTACAAGTATGAGTCACCACCGCCTCCACCATACAAGTATGAGTCACCACCACCACCTCCTTACAAATATAAGTCACCACCACCTCCACCATACAAGTATGAATCACCACCGCCTCCTCCTTACAAGTATGAGTCACCACCGCCTCCACCATACAAGTATGAGTCACCACCACCACCTCCTTACAAATATAAGTCACCACCACCTCCACCATACAAGTATGAATCACCACCGCCTCCTCCTTACAAGTATGAGTCACCACCGCCTCCTCCATACAAGTATGAGTCACCACCGCCACCTCCTTACAAATATAAGTCACCACCCCCTCCACCATACAAGTATGAATCACCACCCCCTCCACCATACAAGTATGAGTCACCACCGCCACCTCCTTACAAATATAAGTCACCACCCCCTCCACCATACAAGTATGAATCACCACCGCCACCTCCTTACAAGTATGAGTCACCACCACCTCCACCATACAAGTATGAGTCACCACCACCACCACCTTACAAGTATAAATCACCACCACCCCCTCCTTACAAGTATGAATCACCACCCCCTCCACCATACAAGTATGAGTCACCACCACCTCCCCCATACAAGTACGAGTCACCTCCACCTCCACCTTACAAGTATGAGTCACCGCCACCACCCCCTTACAAGTATGAGTCGCCACCGCCACCACCTTACAAATATGAGTCACCACCTCCACCCCCTTACCTCTACAAGTCACCACCACCTCCACCTTACAAATATGAGTCACCACCACCACCTCCTTACAAGTATGAATCACCTCCACCTCCTCCTTACGTCTATAAATCACCTCCACCTCCTCCTTACGTCTATAAATCACCACCGCCACCTCCTTACAAGTACGAGTCACCACCACCTCCTCCTTATGTCTACAAGTCACCCCCTCCCCCACCTTACAAGTATGAATCACCACCACCCCCACTTTACGTTTACAAATCACCACCTCCACCTCCTTACAAGTACGAGTCACCACCACCTCCAACATACTACAAGTAGACCATCACACATCACCTCAAAGCAATGCACCATTTCTTGTTTGTGTAAGCCAACATCTTGGACCTCTCACACCTGAAGAACTCGCATTCGTGCGACCATGCGAGGACGAAGATGGACGAATAAGTTAGAATTAGATGTTTTATATTGTGATTTCAATCTTCATAAATAATTCCTCATTTCAATTATTGTACTTTAATTTGGATGTCTGTTAAAATAAGATGCTTCTCTTAATGGTGCTTCATACATAGAGCGAAATGAACCTATTTTGGTCTGTTGGAACAATCTTGGGAGAATTAATTTGATTAATTAGTTCCTTGTTATAGGGGTTACTTTGTTCTTCATTGCTTCTGATTATGTTGTAATAAATTGTTTTACATGGTACGACATTTATGGTACATGCATTGTCTGAATAGCATACATATCTTTCTTAATAAAATCCACCCCTCGAAATTAAAAATAAGACTAATCTAATCCAGTTGTATACACAATAGTTTAAACCCTTAATGGTGTAACTACATACTTAAGTGATTCATATTCCTTTCACTTGAGTTAATACCTTTTAATTAAATACTTCATATTTTACTCATTAACTCATGATTAAAGTAAATTATACTGTGGACTATAATGTACATTTGTAAAGTGAACCATTAATACATGTTATATTACATGTTTATTTTTAATGCACGATATGTGCATTTTTTATTTAACCTAAAAATGAATCTACAGTACACTGAAAATGAACTTATATATATCAAAATATAATGAAATTACAAAAAATGAACACAATATATTAAAAATGAACCTGTATGTCAGTGGTCCACCTTGCAATGTAGACCATGACTCACGATATAACAATTGCATGATTAAATCATTAGACAGGCCAAAACCATTATATTATTTTATTTTGCCCTCGGACACAAAGTGCAAGGTTCGAGTATTATCAAGAACCAAAAAGAAAAGTATGGATTTGACATTGTTGTAGGTACTAGTGTACAAGCATTTGTGGATGGAAAATGATATCCCCCACCCCCATCTCACATTGCCTACCCCCAAAGTTTCTCCTAATATTTTTTTCTCCAATGATGTGACTTATATTCATTGGGTATTATTTGATTTGTTAACCTGCCATATTGTTAATTATATACAAAATTAACTAATTAGCTACACCAATCATGAGGAGAAAGTAAGAGGGAAATTTTAGAAAAGGTGGATAGCATATTAGCATCACTTTTTAGAAATTTATTTTTTCTATCAATTTTTAAGACATGAGCGGTGATAGATTTATAAGTTAAAGATACAAAATTATTATATTATTTTTCTAGTCTAGATGATAAGGCTCGACTAATATAATGTGAGAATGTGTGTATGGTTGTTGGTTGAAAGTGGAGTAGCACCAATCAGAATATAGTGCAGCTAGAGTATCACTTTCGTTGACTTATTCATGAGTAGTAAAACATTAATTGTCAAGAATGAGTCTACATTATATTAATTAATTAATTAATTAAGAAACATCAACGTGACAAGAGAAGCTTGATGGACCAACGAACGAGAAATTCCCTCATAATATAATGATGATATGATATTAATTTTAAGAGTTTAACAACGCCTATTTTTATAAGCTTCCATCATGATGGATTCACGAGGAATGGGTAACTAGCTAGCTGATCCCGAGTTGATTAGACGTTTAATTTAGCAATCATAAAGTTTTAAATTTGATTTATTAAGGAAATTGTCTATTGACCTTCTTGATTTGATTGAACTAATCAACTGTAAATAACTTAGAATAATTTACTTTATTGTGGTCATTTTCAGAATAAGGTCACAAGTGAATTTCACCTCGAGCGCATTTTCAGATACCAGCTTTGGGTTTTCTCGTAAATTAAAACATTCATGAGAAATTCAATTCTCTCATAAAACAATGATGATATAATGCGGAGTACTAATTTTATATATAAATTTGAACTCCAAATTTAAGGGCCATTTATTGTTTTTGCTCTAGAGACTGATGGATGATAAATATTGGAATGTGTCTCAACTATCTAACATGCCTTTAAATTATTGTACACTAGTAAGACCAAACCCTCTTTTTGGTCTTACGTAGGATTTAAACCATACATGCTATAACTGTTAACAGCCTATCAGCCTATCAGCCAATTTTGGCTTATTTGACTACTATTAGTTGTTTGGTTAATAAGCTTTTTGTAACCCCAAAATGCTAAAATTCAAAAGGCTACTCAAAGCAGCATTTTCAATTAGCTTTTTGAGAAAAGAAATTATACCAAACAGCCATCAGCTAACAGCCAATTTATCAAACAACTTTCTACAATCAGCTAATATTATCAACAAATCATACCTTCCAACCCAAACAGCCAACCCAATCAGCCAACAGCCATTTACCAAACAGGGCCATAACATTATTTTGGTTGATTGACCATTTGAGTTGTGTCTGGGGCATTAATACTAATTGAATGACATTTACGATATGGATTTTTCATTTTAATCATTATTTTTTTATGTGATGATTGCAAATTAGTGTTCATTGTTTTTTTATGTGATGATTGCAAATTAGTGTTAGGGGAAAACTTATTATTCTTCTTCTTTCCCTCTCACTAAATCAACGAAAGACATGTGATAGGACTATGTATTTTGTGGTAATATGTATTATATCACTTAATTCCATTTAATTATTTTATTTTAGTTTTTATATTTAAAAATAAGTAAAATTAAAGACAAAAATTAACACCGTAAAACTAAATGACCATTAATCCATTATGAGTGTTGGGATAATGGGTATTGGGCAATGCCTAGAGGCCCAATCATTTATGAAAAGGCCTGAGGAAATATCTATGCTTTGTTTGACTCGGCCCAATCATTTTTACCGACCAAGTTGGTTTAGCCCAGTTATGTAAAGCGATCATGTGAAATTACAAAATTAACCTTGACAAAAATATCATTAAAGAAAAGATCGTATTTTGACCCCTTTCTACCTTGTGCAATTTGTTTTTCTTTTAAGTGTCAATTTAAAATAAAATAATAATAATAATAATCTAAGAGTTGCAGATTTGCAAGGCGTTTGGTTGGGAGGAGAGAATTAGAGGAAAAAAAAACTTGTAATTTTGATGGGAAAAGAAAAAGGTGAAAATAAAATACAAATTCAAATTCTATTATTTAGTAGGGAGAAACAGAGTTACTGGAAACTGAATGAGAATAAGTGATACAAAGACTACAATATCATTTTGTAATAATAATAATAATAACCAACGACAATTTTGTGGATTTACTCATTTTTTCTTTCTCATATGTTCTTCAATTCCAATTCGTTGGAGGGAGGAAGGGAGGGGGTTATGAATTTCAATTCAATGGTTTGAGGTATCATAATTGCAATCCCTTCCAATCAAATAATGTAATTTTATTTGTTAAAAATTACAATTATGGTCTACTAAACATGCTGTTGGTCTTTCTACTAAGGGAAGTCACAAAAAGTATCTAGAACTAAATTAAAGTTTTTTTTTTTTTTGAATACTATTAACTCTATTAGAATGCAAGTATCTGTTCATAACCACTTTCTCAACCTATTGAAGCACAAGAGTCAGCATTGCCACCTCCCGTATAAAGGGAAGGGTTTGATGCCACTGGACTACAAGGTCCTTGGCACTAAATTAAAGTTTTTAAAGGATTATTTTGAAATTTCACTCATTTTCACTCCAACAATCCCTATAAGCAAGCATTAGCAACTTGCTTTTCCTTACTATATGCTTTCCGTGATGACTTCATTTAGCATATGAATCATATTTAATTTGCAACTCTATGAATATAATAACTGATAAATTATATATACCCGGTATTTTTTAAAGTTAACAATGAGGAACTAAATTGTAAATTACGGAGTATTATCATAACTAATTTGAGACATTGTCCATTAAGCCAAAATAAGAGATCATGTATTAGAACGTCACATGTTTGATTTGATCTTTTTGATACCCTCTTAGTCCAGTATCTTGCACAGGCTGATGAGTCTTCATAGTCCAATTTATTTCTTTTGTGTAATTTATGAACTATCACAAAGGAGTAGAGTTTATACAATGTACATCATATGATAGTTACAGGGGTCTCCTTCGTCACCGGAAAAAAAAAAAAAAAAAAACAAAAACAAACAGATAGGAAAATTACAAAAATGCCCCTGAAAGATTTCTCTCTCTCTTAATTAAAGAGATTAAAAATAGTTAAGATTCAGATGAGAGCAGCTAACACTGTTCACACGCACCGTTGATCCGGGTATGTATCAGATGAGAGAGCTGCAGCTTACTGCTTATTTAGCTCCTTTATGAGTACGTTTTCAAGATTAAAGATGATGACAACTTAACTTTGTTGTTCCCACTTTATAGTCCCAACTCCTGCTATCTTAATCCCACACCTACTGTTTAATGCTCAGAATACACAACATAATTACCATTAATCTTCTTGCAAAAACAGTACGTGCGTACAGCAGCTTATATATGACAGTGTATATATATGTATGTATACAAGTTGATGGTTCAGTGGATATGGATAGCAGTGGGATCTTCCCAGGAGCTGCAAACATTTGAAGTTACACATAAATGTGGGTGTAGGCCCAGGAGATTGCTTGGTGGGTATCCAAGGTGCAGCAGGAGATGGAGGTGACATCGCTTTCATGCAGGTTAATTAGATGTATGTATAGGTTTAAGCCCTAACCGGCGGACCCCACATCGCCTGTTCTGAGGATTTTGAGAGGAGGTAAATCATGCAATGTGTCTCAGTGGTACAGAGTTTTAGTGTTTAATTTTTGTTTAGGGTTGAAATCTGTTCAAAGTATTTGTTGGGTTATTATACTCACGCACAACTTTTCGATCATTGAACTATGTGTCTCGAGCAGTTAGGTGTATTTACGTAATTATGTATGTAGGGGGAGAAAGGTAGATGGATTGGAGGGAGGAAATATGGGTGATAATAAAGATTGGGTGACATCAAGATTATACATGAACAGTGATTCCCAATCATTTGTTGTTAATAACAAAAATTTTTAACTTTCACATTTAACATCATCATTAAACCTCCATTGTCTTGTCCCTTTCATCCCTCCCTGCTTGCCTGCTCCCATACTCAAAGCTTGCCCTACTCTCTCTCTCTCTTCCCCCTCTCTCCCTCACCTCTCTCTCTATGGATATCCAGGCAGTAACTCAAGCGAATCTAGCTATTATGGATTATAGCCGACTTGAGACAACCCTATCCCAGTTGGTGCGTGCATGGTAACTGGCCACAAGGATCGAAGTTCGATTCTCGTACTAATTGTCTATTGATCATCTTAGTTTAAGCTAATCAGTTATAAATAACTTAAGATGTTTTATTTCTAGCTTTGTGATGGTTTACTTAAAATGCACTTTAAATAGCGACAGTTGCAAGTTTTTTTATAAACTAAAAATTATAGCCAATGTTAAATTTAGAAAACTGACGTTAGATATCTAGCTAGATTTCTTTTATGTGTTTTCCATCCACCAATTGCTTTTAGCTTCACACAAGTAATACACTTTTAAATATGGAAAATTGATATATTTAGTCCTTTAAGTAATATAATTATACAAAAACATACATTGCAAGCTTTTTTCTTAAATTATTGTCACAATCACTTTTTGTCATTAAATTATTCCTAAAGTAGCGATTTTGTTCCAAACTTTAATAGAGATATCTTCATAATTTTGTCATGGCAGATTTTTTACAAAACCTAATAAAAGGTAACATCTTTGTTAATGTTTGGGACAAAATCATAATTCTAAAAGTGACCCTGTAACTAGAATTACAACAATAATTTAAAGGTGGAATTCACAAATTTTTTGGGACACCCAAGAAAAATTTAGAACAATTATCCAAAGGTACATTTTATCCAAAGGTACATATTAAGTTAATTCTGGTCCTATCTAACAAATTAAACTTGATTAAGAGACTATTGACCAAAATTAAACTTATAATTTTCATGTAAGAAAATCGTAAAAGAGAAACATACACCCCATTAGAATAGATTGAAGAAGTAGTGAGATTTGGTGTTCCTAGGATTTCCAAAAGGGGAGGCAGGTGAAATGTGTTTTTGAGACCACCACCGGTTGCATGAACACACATAAATAAACAAAGAAAGTGGGAAAGAAACTAAGGTTGTCTTGAGCATGGGGGGGTGATTATTGGAAACCCAAAAATGGCTCAATTCCATATACAGTACCACTATACTATAACATCACACTCGTGCGTTCTTGAATGAATCAAAAGGCACGAAATTAAACCTGGTCAAAAACAACGACTTTTCCTACCAATTTTTTTTTTTTGTTGGATTTCGAGTTTAATCGAATCTGAATTCACTTGGGAAATGAGATTATTACTTATTTCCATTATTTTATTATGACCATTACAAGATTTGAACTACTCAAAAACAACCCATCCAAATTAGTGAGACTGGTTACTTGGTAACTATAAGATTATTACAAGTTCTGCGTACTCCTAATAAGAGCAGTCTATTAGCCTTTTTGATTTGAACCGACCAACTATATAAGCAACCTAAGCTGATTTTCTTCCTTGTGATCTTTTGTGGCTTAAGGTCACAACTCACAAGATTAGGTTTACTTAAGTGTGCACTCAGATAATGATTGCGAGTTAGTTTTTTTGTCACTCAAATATGCAGTCCAATTATTAATTAGTTTAGATATCTTATTAAAAGTTAAGAAAGAACCAAGTGCCAAACTATATTTCACTTGCACATGTACATAATAGTAGTATGGAGCTTGCAAGCTGGGATTTGTGGTGAGGGATGAAAGAAGAATATCTGCAAGGTGGGGTTGGAAATGTCATAATTATATAATTGGAATAAGTACTAAATCAGTGTAAGAAGATACACTTTTTAGTATTATTAGGATTTTAACTGAATTCCTAACTATTTCTAAAATTATTTTACTGAATCTTCGTGAAGGTTTAAGTAAATGATCTAATATTGTTGGGCGGAGGTTCGTAAAGATCAAGGCAAGTTCAGCAATCGGTGGTTAGGGAAATTGTTGGATGCATGTCGGTGAAAAGTTCAGTCTAACACCCTGCCTCTCAAAAACGTCTTCTCTGTGTTCGCTAGAACTTTTGGCGTAATGGTAATAACTTGATCCTAATAACTATATATAATGAACTTGATGGGTACTATCTAGGCCGACACTCGAAAGTTATTCTTAATTAAGACAGTTATAAATTGAGTTTATAATTGATTTCTTTGTTACTATCCTAGTTAAGTTGGGGCTCCACTTGACCAAATAACCCAAAACGTACACTGTTTAGAACACATACAACTACAGTTTGTCACATGTGACCTAAATCTTTAGGATCCAAGTTGTCTCCCACAGCGTTGTCACCTTCCCATAGTTAGCTAGCTTGCAAACCTTCATCCCCTGGCTGATAATAAATCACTCAAACCATGATACTGATTTCACAGCAAACTCCAACCTTGTACCCTACCCTCCACTCCCATTCCGGGGCATTGATAGAAATAGGCGTTTTACAATAAGTCATGATAAAAATAAGAAGATTATACATATTTTAAAATTTCACACATTTAAAGGCAAATTTGGTTTGAAATTTGGGTTTGAGTCCAACTTTTAAAAATGCATTTTATTTTATGTTATTTTTAAAATCTCATTTCAAAATATGTTTGGTTTAAATTAAATCTAAGTTCATCAATTGGATTGGGACACTTGTTAAGATTAAATGATTATTACTATGCCAAAAATTATAATCAGTAGTAAAAGTGTTTCTTGATTTTAGACTTGCTTAGTAGCAAGCCCAGAATACTACCTTTCAAACCTCCCTTCAACATATACATGTTGTCATCCTAGCTCTTAGCTTCATATCATAAATACGCAAAAACGTATTTTTCAAATTAGTTTTGTCTAAAAATATCTCAATTTTTGTTTGGAACTATTATATTGAAAAATGTCCACTCCACTTTCTACTATGCAAGTTGTTGGGTAGGAGCCGGTAAAGGGTCAAATCCATCAATCTGTGACTAGGATGATTGTTGGGCGGAGGCCGATGAATGACCAAGTCCAGCACCCTAGCTACCTCACATTGCAATAACCACTTGTCAGCCTCACATGTTGTCATCCTCAACTGCGCAACATCTGCACATTTCTTATACTTACATAGCAGCCATCACCAGATTTTGATGACAAGATATTGGATTCGACTCTCTAAATAGTTGTCCAATGTACTACTAGTTATAACTTTTGGTATAGAGATAACCCTGGACACTTTCTTTATTCGATCACCTTACTCTTATAAGTATTTATATATCTTGTTTACTTTATTTGATCTGAGATTCAGACCGGGCATGTGCATGAAAGGTTAGAGGATGGAGAACACTAGTTTTGTTGCGCCGTTTGCCATCGCTGTCGTTGCAGGCTTCATGGCCTGCATTCATCACCTCCACACCATATGTACATACATATATATATATATATATATATATATATATATATATATATATATATATATATATATATATATATATATATATATATATAATTTAGCTTCATCCCTTTCCTCTCCTTTTCAATTAGCTTTACTTTTCAGGTCGCTCCAAGCCTCGAAAGGGTGCTTTGGACCATTAACCCCTCTCTCTTTCTATCCATCTATAATATTATCCAACAATATAATGCTACCATAGCATGTATTCTCACAACTAGGCATAGGCCTAGCTAGAATATAATCTTCATGAATTCCATCAAGTTGAGTGGAAGGATAACTCATTATTGGTTAAAATATCAATTTAGTCATTCTTTTGATGGGAGGTCTGAAAGGTCAAATTTTAGTATTTTGTCACTCAAAATGTAGCAATATTTGATATTACACAAGTATAAAGAAATAAAATTAGGGAGTACATTTTTATTGCTGACTATGACTTTTGAAGTATTATTAAGTGTTTGAGCCTCAGTGGAGACAACTGTGACTCTGTGCTTCAGTAGGTTGAGAAAGTAGCTATGAACAGATACTACATTGTAATAGAGTCAGTAGTACTCAAAAAAAGTGTTTGAGCCTAAATCTCTAAGAATTGGTATCAGAACTAATCTATCCAAATAGCTGGTGTGAAGTTGACAAAAAAAGACAATATTGGTCCCCTAATAATAATTTAGGTGTTACATTCAATTGTATAAATAGTATTCCCACCACCAAGCAAGGGTAATTACTTCAATTGCTTGGATAATTTATGTTGTTGAGTTTTTTTTTTTTTTTTTTTTAGCAAACAATTTAAGAGCCCCTCACTGTTACTGTTCTCACGCAATGTGTTTCTTCATTCATATTCTCTCTAGCGAAGCTTATGAACTTATTTTGAATTAATTAACCACTTAACTAAGTTGTGCCCGGGTGTCAGAGTAAATCGAAACAAAAGTTGCTTGACTCACAAAAAACTATTTAATTTAATTTGGTCCTCACTATTTTGTTCGTTAATTATTTAGCTCATATTTAACTACATTCGACTCGCGATTACTATTCAAAAGTATGCACAGAGATAAACCATACTAGAAATACACTCAAATACTATGCACAACGACTAACGAGTTCGATTAAAAGAGTACGTGCTGGTAAAAGTTTAACTTATTATGATCTTTTGGTTTGAAAGTGATATTGATTTTAATATTACAACGTGGCTAGACATTATAGGTTTATATTTTATAGTATCATATATACTCCTTATTAGTTTACACTATTGTCACTTAACAACTGAACAAGCACTTAAACTAGTACTTGCAAATTAATTAAAATTTTCAATTTTCGATCCTTCCCATGAATACTTTAACAAATGCGGTGGGCGATGTGGATCTAACCCGATTTGTTGTTTCATTCCACGACATTTGTGTTTTATTATTTACGGATTTGGAGGATTGAATCGGATACATAAGTATAAAAAAAATAAAGTTACACTTTAATTTCACTAATAATTATATCTTTTTGCATAGTGATAAGTTCATGATACTAATGATGAGTATAAGAAGATATTTTTTTTTTAAAATTAGTATAAGAAGATATAATTAGTAATAAAAACATAAATTTTATTTCCTTATATTTACGTAGCAGTTAGCACTATATTTTAACTATTATTACTAAGTAGTAAAACTACGTAGAACAAGCTAAGGACCACAACATGCATGAAACTACAATAGTTATTTTCCTTAAACATTTTAGATGATTTACCAAATGAGCTAGCTAGCTTAATTAATTAAGGGAAAGAGAATGTAAAATATTCCTTTGTAAATATTTAAATGTGCTGTTTGATTGTATTGCTACCAAAAGGTTAAGCTAGTTTTTCAAAAAAAAAAAAAAGTTAAGCTATGTTATTGGCTGGGAAGACCGAGTCTAGTACCATATCATTGAAACATGACGCTAACTGTTATACAAATATAATAAAATTGTGTATTCACTACTAATTATAACTTTTGGTGTAATAATAAGGACTTGATATGACAAATGATATCGAAGCGAGTCACATGTTCAAATATGGCCAACATGTTGTGCAATTGAAGCTGGCATATGCTCGTGTTCAATCACAAATAGTTATTGTTATGTGGGCGGCCGCTTGAAGAGTTGAGTCTAGCATCCTACCATCGAAATGTGGCACAATAGTGCCAACCAAAATCAAAGAGTTAATTCCATTTTTTGTCCTAGATTTATAGATGGCAGTCCACTTTTAGTCCGTTTTTTATGGGAACATCCACATTTGGTCCTAGTATTATTTTGTTATGACTATTTTTTGTACTCTATCAATAAAACAGTTCTAATGTGATTAAATACAAAGACATTTCGATCTTCAATTACATTTTTTTTAAAAAAAAAAATAAATATAAAAAATATAACGGGTCAACTTACTTTGTATAAAAATGACAAATATATATGCCTTGGTATTTAACAACATTTCAGCCATTTTGTTGATGGAGGACCAAAAATGGTCATGCCACAATAATACTAAGACCAAATGTTTGATAAAAAAATGATTAAAAGTGGACTGTCACTTATAAATCTAAGACCAAAATTGAAATTTACTCCAAGATCAAATATGCATACAATTTTTTTGGTGTACTGAGTACTATCGATAAAGGTACCAATAGTACTCAGTACAATTATACATATTATATCCAACATTATTAAATACCAATACCGATTAGTACCGTAAAAAGAATTGATTAGTCTATATATATGTACTATATTATATATTTATATATTTTTTTATTGGAGTATGTCAAACTAAGAGAGGGAATTGGGGAAATGCACAGTTGCTAGGTTAAATGTGCAAGAGTACATACAAAAAAGAAACAGTGCACATGCACACTCTTCAAAGCAAATGCTGAGATAGTAGTTCAAACCTTGAAGACTATATTGAATGATTTGAGAAAAAATTAAAAATATTATTCTATACTAACAAGCTATTATAACAATTCAGAATTTTCAGTCTCTCTTGGCCTTTAATTTGGGGAGACAACCAGCTGCTATACATATGTGTAGTATCTGACTTTGTTCTTGGCCTTTCTTATTACCTATACATACATTTTTCCTTTACCCTCTGCAGCCTTTAATCCCACAAGTGGTGTTGATGGTTGTGGTGGTGAGTTGCTCCATCAGCCATACACCTTCTGAAGTAGCCTCGAAATGTGGAGTCGATTTCAATAATTGAATAGTGTACACTACGACAGTTACGTGTCGGTAATACAATAAAGTTAAATGAAATTCTTGATCTGTGGTGCCCGACAGAACTCTAATTTTTCGCTTTCACTTCGCTATCATGGGCATTTAACCTACCCCACCTTAACCCACTCCCCGAAACTTTCTTTTTAGAACCTCCTCCCTACCACTATTCTCTTATATACTTTACTCTACACATTATTGTTGATTCATATATGCTAATTATGAAGGTAATAGGGAGTTGAGGGAAACTCTCAAAGAGCGTAGAAAAAACTGAATTGTTCACTTTCTGTTTGACGAAAAGTCGAAAACCCACCATTAAACCATCAAGCTTCACTCCACCACCACCACCCCATCTCCTCCCCAAACTTCTTTTTAGTTCTTCCATCAATGTAGCCATAGTAGAAAGAATTGAGAGAGGGAAAAAGATTGTTTTTTTGGTTTCAAGAATGACTGAACCCTACCACAATTTCTTCAATGGATGGCTCAATTTTAGCCCTCTCCATCAATATGAACAAGAAATCTCAACAATTTCTTCCTCCCCACACCTGCAACCCTCCAACACCTTGTACTATTACCACCACCACCACAACACGGCGGCTGTGGGCCCGCCACAGCCGCCGCCGCCAAGAGAACCCCGCCCTATCCTCCCCAACCTAAACCTCAGGGAAGAAGAAGGAGGAGGAGAAGAAGAAGATGAGGAGGAGGAGACTACTAATACTGAAACCTCACCCCCATGCAATAATGCAGCCATGGAAGAAGAAACCAGAAAGTACAATCACTCATCATCCTCCATTAAAGAGGAGAGTTTCAGGAGCTTCTCTGCAAGTAGCACTGATGAAGAAGATGTGAGCGTTGCCCTACATATTGGGCTGCCATCTTCTTCTTCTTCTTCTTCCTCAATGAGACATGGCAGCACCTCTGATTTCACCACTTATGCTGCAGCTGCTAGTGCCGATAATGTCCTTTCAGGTTTGCCATTGAACAGACTCAACAATGGACAGTATTGGATCCCCACCCCTTCCCAGATTCTCATTGGCCCTACCCAGTTCTCTTGCCATCTTTGCTTCAAAACCTTCAACAGATACAACAATCTCCAGGTATTCTTTCTTCAATTAATCCTCCAACTAACCCCTCAATTTTTCTTCCCATTTTTTTTTTTTGTCTCCATCCATTTTGGGAAAGACAAAATCGAGTCAGATTTTTCATAAGAATTAATAAACAATTTATTCCTGATTAGTAGTATACTTTCCGGCGTAATCTTGACCCGACCCGTATTAAGAATAAGGATTTATGAGACAGTATCACAGAAGATTTTCTTTTAGAGAAAAGGGTATGTGAGGAATTGAACCCAGAAATTAAGATATGATGATTTGGGAACTCAATGCAATCAATTTCTTTTATCTATTTGGTTGAGAATAATTATTGCTAGGCACTACAAATCAAAGTTTAGTTCACTTAAAACTTGAAAATTCACTTACCCTTTTGTTTAATGTGAATCTACAAGGTAGATAGCTGCAACTAGGTATTTTATACTTCATTCCTCAAATAAATTAAAGACCCAAAAAGAATCGTTTTGGAGATATCTTGCACGAGAACGATAATATTAATCTGATCTTCTTTGTATTGTTTCAATTTTGTAAGATAATGTCTCACTACTGGTCACAGAATTTCGATTGTTTATAACCATGATATATATGCACAAGTAAGCCCAATATTTAGCCATCAAAATTAAAGATTAGTCCATATATGCCACAACAAAACAGACACCACCTTGTTAATTAACAGGAAAGCACACATTTTTCCAAGAATTGAAGTCCAATGATGTTTGGTTTTCCCCTTCCTAAAACCCCAAAAGAAGTTAGCAATCAAACTGGTTTTCAAGATTCCTCAATTATTTTAAATCTCTGCAAACATTTTTCTGATTTTTTTATGATGTTTCTGGTCTGCTAAGTTATCATGTGTTTATCATACACATTGGTTAGCCTTTTTTGGAAGGATATAATAGGGGGCAAGATAGGTTTCTAAATTTCGAATTTTGTGCATGTTTTTAATCTTCAAGTATTGAATGTAAAAGTGATAAAATTTTCCAGCATTGAACTGACAAAACTCCAGACAAAAGCAAAAAAAGAAAGTGGAATAGTGTTACTTCCAGGAGAATCAGGCCAGATGATATTTTTCATCCCTTCAGAGTCCAGTGTCAGTTAAAACATCATTCAATATGTCTGTCTACTGTCTAGCAGCCTACTTTAATACAAAAACTTTGCTTTACTAAAAAAGAAATCCAATGTGTATCTAAATATGCGAGATAAATCACCATAAGTTATTTATATATAGTTGATCGTTTCAAATTGAGAGAGTTAATAGGCAACTCTTAGAAAGGACTGATTACTCAACCAAGTGTATGTCAATTAGACTACTTTAATACGGATCGACACATTGAACTATTGAGGATGTTTTTTTTTTTTTTTTTTTTTTTTGTGTGTGTAAAGAAGATATATTATATTACTTTTTAATAAATCCAGATTAGCTTATAATTATGTATATACTTGTGTTGTCAATTAGCCATTAGTATAGGAAAAGGTGTCTCTTTTGAAATGTTCTATTGTTATCTTAGCACTCTAAGTATACTTTGATAGAAAGTAAAAGTACTATTCTTTATTGATTAACTAGAAAATGGAAAATGATATATGGATTCCTATGGAGTAAATTCGCGTCACTTGTTGTGATTTTATTCATAAAAGAGAAAGAGAGTGATAAAAGTTGTGACCTATTATTTTTTCTAGAGGAATGTGAACATGACACTTAAATATGGAGTAAAAAATGAAGCATAAACTAAGAGCTAGTGTGTGTAGTTAGATTGTCACTAAAAATGAAGCATAAACTACTCCTAGAAAATAGGCATTTTTTACAATGTAACTCATAGATTGTCACTCGTACTTATAATAGTATCACGTATATACTACTGTTTTTTTTTTTATTGTACCATATACTTTCTACAAAGTACTTGATATTAATTTAAGTTGATATTACCCCTACTAGGGGTGTAATTGTGTAAATGAGTTGTGTGGATACAATTCGACGAATGTTTAAATTTGATTCAATTACTTTTGTACCCATTTTGATTTCAAATAGTTTGATAATGATGAGTAATAAATTCATTAGAGTCAAACTTGAGCTTTCAGTTTGCATAGCTCACGAGCCTCTCTCTCTCTCTCTCTCTCTATATATATATATATATATATATATATATATATATATATATATATAATACGACAATATTATAAATTTATCTATTTCGTAATATATTTATATCTTATAAAATGACCATAATCGAGATATAATATTTAGTTTTCTGATGATATTTAGTTGTAATATTATTACGAAGTATTGTTGTTGTTATATAAAAAGTACAAAATTTGAGGTTGCTCGAGTCAAACTCAAAAAAATAAAGTTCAATCAGCTCAGGTTTTGTTTTTTTAAACCGAGTCAAGCTTCAAAGGTTGACTCTTCAGGCCGACTTGATTTGTATTTTTTGAATGTACCTAGAGTTTACACTGTCGAGCACAATGACTAATTCCTTGGCTGATTTGTAGGCACCTGAATCTAATCGGTTACACTTCTACCTGCCACAACCAAGTATATTACTACATATGACTATATCTTACAATTATATATACCTTATACTATGGACATGGATGCCAATGATAAAGATGATTGGAAGTATAGTTTGTTTGCATAATTGCATTCACCAAGAAATGAAATGAAATAAAATAAAATTTGTGCAGATGCATATGTGGGGGCATGGATCACAATACAGAAAAGGCCCAGAATCCCTAAGAGGAACCCAGCCAACAGCCATGCTAAGGCTGCCATGTTTCTGCTGCGCCCCAGGGTGCAAGCACAACATCGACCACCCCAGCGCTCGCCCCTTGAAGGACTTCCGAACCCTGCAAACCCACTACAAGCGCAAGCACGGAGCCAAGCCCTTCATGTGCCGGAAATGCGGCAAGCCCTTCGCCGTCAAGGGCGATTGGCGCACCCACGAGAAGAATTGCGGCAAGATTTGGTTCTGCGTCTGCGGCTCCGATTTCAAGCACAAGAGATCCCTCAAGGACCACGTTAAGGCCTTCGGCCACGCCCACGCCCACGCCGCCGTGCCGGGGGAAGAGGATAATGAGTCCACGTCCGACGTGGAGCAAGACGTGTACAGGGGAGGAGATTTTTGTTGAATCTATATATCTATCCATGCATGGTTTATAGTAATTAAGGGTTTTAATTTGCATGTATCTTCCCGGCCTCTAGCTTCTTTCTTGTTTAATTTCCGATCACCACAGGGGCTAGAACTTAGAAGAAGCTAGCAATTAAAGGTGTACCTTGTCAAGGATTTCATGATTATATATATATAATGCCCTAAAGCTATTTGAGATTCCTGTTGAGAAGGTTTAATTTAAACTTTGCCCAAAGTTTATGTGTAATTTCATATGGTTATCCAACACCTTTGTAATTAATAGAATATAATAATCACAATTTATTATTTTCAAATTGTTGTCACTGATTTGATTAATATTCTTTATTATTCCCTTTCCCATGATTAAGGAAATCCACAATAATCGCTGTTGCAAAAATCTCGCCTAGGCGTCGATTTTCACCGATTAATCGGCGTCTAGGCGCTAGCAGACCGTCTAACGTATCACCATAATCGGTGGTCTAGCAGCTAGCCAACTAGTATGCCTAAGCGCCGCCTAGGTGCTGATCGCCTAGGCCTCCTAGGCGCCCTCTAGGTCACCTAGTCGGCCGATTAGCTATTGTTTCATTATTTTTAAAATGAGTTATTTCACTCAAAACAATATCTTTTTGAGCGGAATAACCCTAAATTGTTCAAACTCTATATGTTTTTTAGATTAATATATTTAATATTTTAGTATTTTAGTATTAACTATTAAAGTATTAAATAGTTTATAATTATCAAGTTTTAAAAAATTTAAACAAATTTTTAAAAAATAAAAAATAAAATAAAACACAGGCATCTAGGTGCCGATTAATCACCGCCTAGGTGCCCCCGAGCGTCCGAGGAGCGCCTAGCGATTTTTTGAACCATATCATGACCATAATTATCTAAGAGTATGATGCATTGGAGTAAACCCTGATTGTAATAGTCTGTAAATTACATAAGAAATGTAAAGTAAGAAAATCATGTTCCACCCACTTGGTCACCCCTTTCGAAATGCAATGTTGCGAAATAATGTATTCATATAAGTATATTATTTAATATAAACTTCCAATGAACGATCCAACCAACTTGTAAGGGTGCACTATATTAAATACGGAGTACGTATAACTTTGAGCTAAATCTTATCTTTTTGAGTAAGAATTAAACTCCCCGGAAACAATTTTAGTGTTACAATCTTACTTTAGATGGTATATGCAACGGTAGGCATTCATAGTGTGATGAGTGAATTAGGGTTTGCATTGGATTGGTCAATTGCAAGAAGAGAATGAAGTATAGTGTGTAAGTTAATTAATGATAATTCAAGGCAAAACTTCTACTGTTTATATTTATTTATATGTTATAAATGAGTTTGAGCAAAATTTGAATGCTCGTGGAGTAAACAAGTGAGGTGTTAGTGGGACATGAAGGTCCTTCATGTATATAGAGAGCATTATCCAATTGCTTTTTTTTTTTAAATTTACAAAGATCCATCCAATTTGAGAGAGGTTTATGATTGGTTGATAGCCCGCCTTAGACTAGATTCTTATAGAAGATATTATTAGTATCCTCAAAGTCTAGATATTTATATGAGATTTTCCATTCCATCATATCGAATTTTAAAAATAAAAATAAAAAAATAAAAAAAAAACATTTGGATTTCCTCTTAAGAAGCTTGTTTAAATGCTCTTTTAATAATACATTTATAGCTAATTTAATAAATTTTATATAGAGAAAATGACAGTTTTAGTCCATTAGTTATACTTAAATTATAGACTCAGTCCATGAAGTATTACCTTATACAAAATTTTCAATTTAATTATGTTAAAAGTGACGTTTTCAATCCATTACTTTGTAAAAGGACACATTGATCATTTTGTAAAATTTTCCCAAATTTTCTCCATGAGTCTTCATATATACTCTACTTACCACAAAACCATTGCTAAATACTTGTTTGTTTTGATTGAGGAATTTAAGAAAAAAAAAAAAGTCGGGTAGATTTAGTGCAGTCTAATCTCCAACATTTGTTATTAGCTAGGCACCTCAAAAAATGATACTAACAAAAAAGCAGCAAAATCTTTCTAAATTTAATAATGAAAACATGTGCTCCATCTCAACTAAAATCCTAAGCTGATAGTTGGACTGCACATTTATGTTTATATATTATATGCTCAACATTAATAAGCAAAATAGTTGAAAGTATGTGTTATATATTTAGATAAACCTTTTTTTTTTTGAAAACATATTTAGATAAACCTTGTTTTTTTTTGTTTTTTTTTTTTTTTTGTGTGTGTTAAACCATGCAACTCAGGTTATCATTTTGTTGTTTTGGTGCCTATTAAACTATTTACAAATTAGCTTGTACTTTGTGCATCGTATAGATGTTTTTAGTTGTTTTGGTGTCTTTTAATTAAACAAGTGAAACTTATGCTATTATTTTGTGCAACGCAATGTAGGATGTTTATTTTGCAATAAGGGTAGCATATATACTATACGAAGGTTTATGGAGGGAATTTGAGAAAATTTTAAGAAATTAGCAATATGTCATAATTTGAAAATTCAAAATAAATTATTAATATTAACAAAATCTATAAATAATTGATTGAAACTACCACTTTCAATATAATTAAAAGGAAAAAATTTGTATAGGATATTATCATACTTGATGGACTAAAAGTGAAATAAGTTATTATAATAATTATAAATTTTAAAATAAAATTATTTCTATTTTCTATATAGAAAAATCATTTGTCTTGAAATAGTTGCTAATATAGTAGCATAAAGTGACTCTCCATTCACCAAAAAAAAATAAAATAAAGTGACTCTCCCAAACGGAAGGTCTTAAATTTGAGTCTCAATGAAGATAGTATTGACCTTAATTTATGCTTAGTAGGTTGCCTCATTGGCATACATTACCTTTTTTTTTAAAACAAAACCAAACCGCATATATTAAGAGTGTTTTTTTTTTTTCTTCCACCCAACTACTGAGAAGAGTCGTGTGGTAAAAACTAAAAATATATAATTTTGAATATATTTCTTAGCATTTTTCATCTTGAAAATGATTATAGTTTTTATATATGAACAAAGGCGACAACCTTCCGTTTGGAAAGCATAAAACTGCCTTCTTGAAAATGAATCATTTTTCAGAAATCATTTTCCTTTTCTGTGTTTGATTGCATTATGAAAAACTATCTTGATGTGTTTGGTTCATAATTATTTTAAAATTTAAATATTTAAAATATACAATGATGGTAGTGGTGGGGGTGGCGGGTGATTGGCTACTCCACTGTTGCAAACGGAAAGTGACTGTTCCTAAAAAAAAAAAAAAAAAAAGGGAAAGTCATTTTTCAGAAAATCCCCTCCATTTTTCATTGACCACAATCCTATTTTATATTGACTTCCATTTTTCCTTCAAGCCAACCACTGAAAACTCGAAAAATAATTTCTAAACATTATGTTTCGAGTTTTCAAAGAACAAATAATTTTTTTGGGCTTCAGGTATGGGCTATCTCCTTTCACCTTTCTTTTTCATGCCCAAACTGCACTTATTGCAAGTTATTCAAATTTGATTTTTGTATTGTAAGCAAAGTTTTAAACCCAAGTTTGAATAACGAATTAAGCAGTGGTTAAGCGGCATAGTTGGACCTCTCTCAAGTAAGAGGTCATAGGTTCAATTCTTAATTCTTAATGGGGGTGTTGGCTTGTTGTGCTTTAGGCAAATTACAAGATGAACTCCAATTCAAACCTTGAGGCAAATCATTCTATTATACCCTCTTACAACAGTTACAATCGAATAGTTGTTTGGTATAATTTATTTTTCCAAAAAGTTATTTTGAGTAACTTTTTAAATTTTAGCATTTTGGAGTCAAAAAACTGATTAACCAATATGGATGATAGCTAATAGAAAACCCAGAATTTACCAAAATAATGGAGATACCAGACGGAATAATGGAAAGAATCAAGGAGGGAGGAAGGACAATTCAAAAGGAAAGAATGGAAGTAATTTGGGAACCAATAAAAATAATTTCAGTAAGGAAGGTTTCAAGGTTTGGGATAATTCGAGATTCGGAGCACTACAAAGTTTAGAGGATGAGACTGAGGATGAAGCCCAAGAGGAGGACAACCTCATGAATAAGCCGGACGGCCCAACAGGAGCTCCCCTCTCGAGTAAAGGAAAGAGGCCTCAAACGCAAATCACAGAGGCCCAAATTATGAACGATAAGTCAGAGCCGAGGAAAGAAAATAATACAGCGAAGACAACAACGAGCAACATCAGAGAGGGAAGTAGGAGTGCATAAGGGAGTAGACGGTAGGGAAATCAAGCAGCAGAGACAGAAAGCCATACGGTGGTCAGAGGGTATAACAAGGGGAACAGGGTGGTGAGGACTATGATTACTGATGAAGGAAGCACAAGGGAGGAAGTCCAAACGCAACCTGAGGGTGGTGACCATCACCAAGACCCACCTGACCTAAATAACCTGGAGGCCTCAGAAGGGCCCGGGGATCCTATGGCAGGAGTTGAATTTACGGAAGGCCCCTCCTCGTCTGGCCTTGGTGTTGTGCTACAATAAGCTGTCTCGGCTTGGGGTGGTTTTTGTGTTGTTGTTTTTTTTTTTTTTTTTTTTTTTTTCCTTGGTCTCTGCTGTCATGATTTCTTAATGAAGATTCTCAACTAGAACTGTCAAGGAGCCGCGTCCAAAGAGTTTAGACGCGCTCTTCTTTTGCTTATGAATAAAGTTAAGGCTGACGTGGTCGGCCTCATGGAATCGCGAATCTCAGGCAACGTCGCGGACAAAGTCTGTAAAAGTTTCGGTTTTGATAATTGGGTTAGAGTCGAAGCTGTTGGGTTCAGTGGGGGAATTTGGGTTCTTTGGAAAAATAATGTTAACGTGGAGATTATCGCCACGAATCCGCAATTTATTCTTACCAGAATAACCAAGGGAGATGAGAGACTAGGACTGGTGTCCTTCGTCTACGGTAGTCCAGCGAACAACCTCAGAAGCAAGCTTTGGGAAAATCTCTCAAACGACAAATTACCTCTTCATGCAGAATGGCTCACGGTCGGCGATTATAATGCGGTGACGAGCATGGAGGACGTGAGCAACAAGGATAAATTCCACGCTCACAGATGCACAGGTATGAGAAACTGGATATTTAAAGAAGGATTAATTGACATTGGCTTTTTTGGTGCCAGGTATACTTGGACGAGAGGAAGGGATAACGCTACCTTCACCGGCGCAAGGCTTGATAGAGCTCTATGCAAAATGGAATGGATCACGCAATATCCGACAACAAAGGTGACTCACCTAACGAGGATTTGCTCCGACCATTCTCCCCTTCTCGTCGAAGTGGGAAACGTAGAGGAGTAGACCAAGAATTATGTTTTCCAGTTCCAAGCTGCCTGGAGCCGCCACCCTGGTTTCCAAGAAATGGTGAGTCATAACTGGAATTTAAACAAACCCTTAATGGAGAATATTTCTACCATGTTAAGCCGTTGTGTGGACTGGAGTCGAAACGAGTTTGGGAGTATTGAAAAAAGGAAAAGACGGCTTTTGGCGAGAATCGAGGGAATTCAAAGGAAAATGGAAGAACAACCGCACAACGGTCTTCTACGCTTGGAAAGGAATCTGAGGGCTGATCTCGACGAAGTCCTTCATCAGGAGGAGTTAAAGTGGTTCCAGAAATCTAAGGAGGAATGGATTCTATTGGGTTACCGCAACACTAAGTTTTATCACGCTGCAACCATGGTTCGCCGCTCGAGAAGCAAGATTCATGGGCTAAAGAACGAACAGAACGAATGGATTCAGGACAGAGACCAAGTTGAGAGCATGGTCCAAGAGTATTATAAGCAGTTGTACACAAAGGAGAATGTCCCAGACGAAGCAGACAACCTTTTCAGTATGTTCCCTACCATTGCGGAAGAGAAATGGAATTTTATCAATAGAGATATTACGAAGGATGAGGTACACGAGGCCCTCAAGGCCATGGCACCGCTTAAAGCGCCGGGCCCTGATGGCTTTCACGCAATGTTCTACCAGAAGTCCTGGGATATAGTGGGGGAGTGCATGCACAAGTTGGTTGTGGACTTCATCGCCGAGGGCAACCTCCCAAGCGGTCTGAACGAAACCAACATCGTCCTGATCCCGAAAGTACAAAATCCAGAAAGCCTAGCGCAGTTTAGACCAATAAGTCTTTGTAATGTGGCCTACAAGCTGGTCACAAAAGTGATGACAAACAGGTTGAAAAGCATCATGGCAAATCTTGTCTGCCCTAATCAAAGCAGCTTCATGCCTGAAAGGCAAATCACGGACAACATAGTGATCTACCAGGAACTCCTCCATAGCATTAAAACCGAGAGAGGCCGAACAGGATACATGGTTTTAAAGATCGATCTTGAAAAAGCTTATGATCGCTTGGATTGGAGATTTATTCGCTCAACTCTGAGAGAGGTCGGCTTCAACAACGACTGGGTCAGAAACATCATGCATTGCGTGGAAACCGCAAGGATGTCCATACAATGGGAGGGAAGAAAGCTCGACAGATTCAAGCCCGAAAGAAGAGTCCGGCAGGGGACTCAATTTCCCCGTACCTTTTTGTGTTTTGTATCGAACGCCTGGGTCATTTAATTGCGAACTCGGTGGCTCAAGGACGCTGGAAAGGAATCAAGGCTTCAAAGAATAGGCCAACCATCTCACACTTGTTCTTTGCGGATGACATGGTGCTTTTCGCGGAAGCGGAAGAGGACCAAATAAGCAATATCATGAATTGCCTCGACATGTTCTGTAAGTTCTCTGGACAACGAGTCAATAAATTAAAGTCTAACATTTTTTTTCCAGCAACGTGTGTAGCGAGAAAGCGGAGAAGCTGGCGAGTATGGCAGGTATTCCCAGGACGACCGACCTAGGGAGATATCATGGAGTCCCATCGCTACATGGGAGAGTTACGAAGGACCACTGCAAGAATATCTTGGATCGGGTTCAAAGTATACTGGAGGGGTGGAAAACGCGTTTCCTTTCACTCGCAGGGAGACAAGTTTCTCTTACAAGAAGTACTCAATGCAATTTCCTCCTATGTCATGCAAATCATGCTCATCCCAAAAAGAGTGTGTGACGAAATTGATAAACGCACAAGAAATTTCTTGTGGGGAGGGGATGGTAACACAAGAAGAACCAGCCTAGTCAAATGGAACACGGTTACATTACCAAAATCGGAAGGCGGACTCGGGATTAAATCTATGAGAAACATGAACATAGCACTTCTAACGAAGCTTGGGTGGCGTATTATCAAGGAAGAGAATGCGACCTGGGCCCAAGTTATGACGTGTAAGTACATGAAAAATGGTGCCAGCATTGCGAATATCAAAAGAAATAGGAATGACTCCAACATTTGGAAGGGAGTCTACGCCACGGCCCCGAACTTGGAATGTGGAGTGAAAAGAGTGGTAAAAAACGGGAGGGGCACCCGGTTCTGGACTGACCGATGGGTCGGCGATGAGCCACTCCGCAAGTGGCTAATAGGACCCCTCAACAAGAACGCAGAAGAGCAACGGGTGGCTGACTTATGGAATCCAAGAGGTACGTGGGACTGGAGTCGGATTGATGTTGCGCTCCACCCTGAAAAAAGAAGCGAGGTGACCGCAAAGGTCATTGTTAGCGATGCAACCAAGACAGACTGCATAGGATGGGAATATGGAGACACGCAAGCCTTTTCAACAAAATCTGCCTACGGGCTTACCTTGAAAGGGCAAGGTGAGGGGAATAGCGAAGGGTGGAAACAGATTTGGAAACTCCGAGTGCCCAACAGAATACGATCTTTCATGTGGCTCGTCAAGCATGGGAGGATCATGTGCAACACAGAAAGGAAAAAAACAAGGTTTCACTCCGGATGAGCGTTGTGGCGTCTGCGGAGCAGAAAGAGAAGATATCGATCAGACTATCAGAAGCTGCCCAGCAGCATCAGCAATGTGGCACAACATCAACATCAACGAGCATCCAGGTACATCTGATAATCTGGACTTTAATACTTGGTTAGACACTAACCTGGCAGGAAACAAGGGAGGCCAACGACAAAAGCAGAAGAGCGCTAGGTTCGCGATGACAGCTTGGTGGATATGAAAGTGGAGAAACGATGTGATTTTCAACAGGGAAGAAAAGGACATCAAAGACAAGATCGATTGGCTGCAAAGCAAGTTCAAAGAGACAGAAACGGTGCTTAATAGAAATGCAGGCCCGGGAAGAAGGATAGGAAGAGACATTCGGAGGAACCAACCGTGGACTCCCCCAGAACCAGGATGGATCAAAGTTAACACCGACGGGTGTGTTGACAAGCAAAACATCGCCACTAGTGGAGGGGTCTTTCGCAACAAGGATGCGGCATTCCTCGGAGCTTTCTCCAGTTGGATTGGCAGATGCAATCCCCTGGAAGCAGAGCTGTGGGGAGTGCACAATGGGATCGAGAAAGCTTGGGAGCTCGGGTATAGAAAAGTAATCATCGAGTCCGACTCTACTAAAGCCATACAACTCATCAATGGAAACGAAGACTATGAAGGCTTGGCAAGCAACATCGTTGAGCTGTGCAGATCCTCAAAAGGAAGACGGTGGGAGATCAAATTTAGACATATCCCACGTGAGCAAAATAAGGTAGCGGATGCTGTTGCAAAAGAGGCACGTAACCAAACCGGAAACTTCAGATGGATCGACGAGCCACCCAGAGACATAAAGATTTTTTTGCGTCAAGACGAGCTTGGCATCTTGGGTGCCTCTAATGTAGTGCGGATCAGCTAATGATCTTGGATTATTCCTCCCTTTCCCCAAAAAAAAAAAACTGATTAACCAAACACTTATATTGATTTTTTAACAAATTAAATAGCAAATAGTGGTTAAATAAATTAAAATTAAATGATAAACTAACTATGCATATGAACAAACACTAGTTAGTATGAACAAACACTAGCTTGGACACAATCTAGTGACGCACAGAGACTTTTTTTTTTCTTTTTTTTTTTGTGAAGAACGCACAGAGACTTTATTAGCCAAAATTACACAAATTTATCAAACACTCTACAATAATCCTTAAGGATCATCATCATACATTCATTAATCTCTGCTAATTTACCTCTGTACAAGCAAAAAAATCCTCACCCAACTGTTTTGAACGACTGGTGAATGTGCCTCAACGTGTCCTGATCGCGGTTCCATTCCGGCAACGGCGCGTTGACGAAATGCGCATACAGCTTGTTCTTCGCACACGTAACGGAGATCAAGCTATGCGCGGCGGCGCCATCAATCTCGTACTCATAGTACACCTGCCCATTCTCGTCTTTCCTCTCCTCCGATTTCACGCCGCCGTCGGCGCTGGCTATGAGGTCCTGCAGATCCACGTCAGACAGCGCCAAGTTGTTCAGCACCACCTCTTTCGGCGCCAGCTGCCGGAATCCGGCGAGGAAGGTTAGGTATTCTTTCTCCTTCTTCTTCTTCGGGTTGTAGAACTCGGAATCGGTGCCGTTGGTTCCTTTCTCCACTTTGGACACCAGCCGCTCCTTCCACCCGTCCGGCACGTCGTAGATGTATTCTGCTGTGGCTTTTTTGTCGGAATTGCCTCCGTATCCGCCGTAATTGGCGGCGCTGGCGGCGGTTCCGTAGTACACGGAGAAGGCCGGGGATTCCGCTAGGGTTGGCGGCGCGGCGGTCAGAATCGCCGTGGCTAACGCCGTCGCGGTTATCGCGGTTGTTATGTTCGCTAGCGGCGGTTTGGACGGCGGCGGTATAGACACCTGAGGCGGCTTGGCTTGCTGCTGCGGCGGTTTCGCGGTGGCGCCGGAGAACACGGAGGAGGGAGAGAAAATGGTCGCCATGGGATCTGTACTGCAATCTCAGATTAATGGATGTGGCTAATTTGTTATCCATTTCAGATTTTCAGTTATCGATTTTGACTAATCTCACTGTGACCCAAAACTCTTTTAAATTCCGAAATCGTCCCTATTTTTACTAATCTCACTCTGACCCATAACTCTTGTAGATCCCGAAACCGCCCCAATATTTTAACATCTTTTCTAAAAGTGGCAAGCGTTTATTAACTCACGATTGAGACCCATTGTGACCTCAGCAGTGGAACCGCCAAAAGCCTCTGATACGCTCACCTCTCACCTGCACGTTTCTAGTTGTTTTTCTGTGAGCGAGAGGTACACAGCGGTGCGAACGGTATTTCACTGCTCGTAGAAAAAGGCCAGAATATTCATTATTCATCCCCACGGCAAATTGTTTGCGGGCTCCGATTCTTCGCCAGAGATCGAAGCCATGTCGAAAAGGTAGCGGTTTCCGTTTGAATTTTTGCGATTGAAATATTGGCGAAGATTTTCGAATTTGAATGTGTGTGGATTAATTTCTCTAATTGTATATTGAGCTAGCTGATTGTTAAGGTTTAATTTCTTATGTGCGCTGCCATCGAAGAGGAATTTGGAAGATGTTGGGGTAATTGAGGTGGGGGGGATTTTTAGGTTTTTAGGTTTTTAGGTTTTTAGGTCGTGGATATGTGCTTTTTCTGGATTTTCCTTATTGTTTTTATGTGAAAAGCTGCAAAATGGATTATCTTTGTTTGATTGATGGATTTTAAGCTGTTTATAATTTGTGCAGGGTTCTTTGCAAGTTTTTTGCTCATGGGGCATGTCTGAAAGGGGAGCATTGTGAGTTTTCGCATGATTGGAAAGCCCCTCCTAACAATGTAACATTCTTGACTATATGCTTTGGTAATCAAGGCAATTATGAATTTTGTCAATATATGATTGTTAGTAATTAGCTTCGTTCCAGAACTGCATGATGTGCACCTGGTGTAAGCTTTTGGAACTGTTAGTAATTGGATTATTGTTACAGATATGCACCTACTACCAAAAAGGGATTTGTGCTTACGGAAGCAGGTGCAGATATGAGCATGTTAAGGTTTCGCGATTGCAGTCTTCTGCACCATCTTCTTCCATACCTTCTCATCAGAATTTACTCTCGACCTCGGGTTCTTTGACTGTTGCTTCTGCAACTGTAGTGAATGGTTCGGGTCCTGTTCCAGGTATCACCACAGAGCATTTTGCTTTGGAGGGACTTATTCACACTCCCGACAAACCAGCATGGGAGCAAAAGTCAGGACCTCATGACTTGTTAGAGATTGATGATATAGTGGAGTTGAAGAGTCTGAATCCAGCTGATCAACCAATCTGCTCTTTTGCTGCTGCCGGTAGTTGTCCGCGGGGGGATAATTGTCCTTATATTCATGGAGATATATGTCCCACCTGTGGTAAACAGTGCTTGCATCCTTTTAGGCCTCAGGAGAGGGAGGAGCATATGAAAACATGTGAGAAAAGGCAAAATCATCTGGAAGCATTAAAACATAGTCAAGAAATAGAGTGCAGTGTGTGCCTTGAGCGTGTTCTCTCAAAGCCAACAGCAGCTGAACGTAAATTTGGAATCTTGTCAGAGTGTGATCATCCATTCTGCATATCATGCATCAGGAATTGGCGTAGTAGTTCACCAACATCTGGACTGGATGTAAATTCTGCTTTGAGGGCGTGCCCTATATGCCGAAAGCTTTCATACTTCGTCATTCCTAGTGTGATTTGGTACTCCTCAAAAGAAGAAAAAAATGAAATCGTGGACAACTATAAAGCAAAACTTAGGTATCTCTCTTTTTAAAATTTAATTTGTTGTTATTATTATTTGTGTGTGTCTTTGTTTCTTTAAGGAGAGGGGTAGGATGTGGGCCTCTGGGTTCCCTGGTATTGCCTGCCAACCTCATTCTCTGATTAGGATCATTTTTATGGAATGCATTATCATATGCATTGATCTTCACTTTACATCAAGTTTGAGAATTATGAGCTTGATGATGACTTGTCATCATTGTTGTTACATTGAACTGTAGAAGGAGACAATTCTCCTATTGGATCCTTCATTGCTTGTGTGTGAGGTTGACATTTATGCTCAGTGGCCACATGACCTCAATGTGATTTCTACAAGTAAACTAATATATTTTTTTGATCAAATGAAAACTTTTCAGATATGAGATTTTGAATGGATTAATAAGTTTATATGAGTTGCAATTGTGAATTATGTTGTTGAAAGAAAAAGTAGGTACCCCCTCCTCCATTTCTTGACACAGGAAAAGGCCCCATAATGTGCTCTTTCTATGCTCTCTTTCCTTCTTTAATCAGTGATCTTGTTGTATGTTATATTTTATTATCTAATTCGTTTCTTTTCCAGTTCTATTGATTGCAAGCACTTTGACTTTGGGAATGGAACTTGCCCATTCGGGACTAGTTGTTTCTACAAGGTATGAAATGTGAAGATTCTCACTGGTTTTTGTTAATGCATTTAATATTTGTTTGTGTTTTGGCATAAGGATTGTAGTTGTGTTATTTGGAATATGCTCCATGCTTCTGAACATAGCCAGATGCCTAGCATAGAAGTGCTTATGTGATGTCTGCCTTCACTCTCTACAACCCGTAACTGTCAGGACTCAGGAATACGGCAACTTTGCAGTCACTCTTCCCTAGCTTGTCTGTGCTTGAAGGATGTTTGCCCTTATTCAATAGAATCTATGCTAGGCATTATGTTGGGATAGGCATTGGTTCTATACTTCTATTGAGTTATTTAGTAATTACAGTATTGGAAAAATTTAGTAGACCATGTGGAAGCCACAATAATTTTTTTATTAACTTCAATGTCTGTACATAACCACCTGTATGTGCATTGTGGTGAGTTGACAACAAGCAAATATGTCTTGTTAAAATTATGTCCCATCTTTGTTTTTTTGGGATAGGTTGTGGTGTTGTTGTAAAGTCAGTATTCTTTGGAATACCCCATATTAAGGTCTTATTGCTTTTGTTTTACAGCATGCCTACCGTGATGGTCGTTTGGAGGAAGTGGTTTTACGGCATCTTGATTCTGAAGATGGAAGCACAGTTATTGCCAAAAATATAAGGTTTCTTCATTTTGCAACCAATTCCCCCTTTTTCACAAGATCTTGTGATACATCTCTTCTGGTCTCTCTCACCTTTTGATTTGATCCACTTCATACTTTATTCAGGCTCTCAGACTTCCTCAGTAATTTGCAAATAAGGTGAAAACTGCTCTAATAATAAGGTATTTTCAGATGCATACCCTCTCGGAAAAACTTATGGTTCTTAATATTTTGAATGACTTGACTATCCCATCGGTCTGGTATCCACAATTTTCAATTGCTATGTTCACTTCACATCTTCACAAAAACAAAATCAGTTTCTATTAACTTTGAGATGTGTGCTGTTAGTTTGACCTAATAAAAATAAAGCCACAAGCTTTGTAATTAATGGGTTGTTTGGTAAACAGGATGCACGTCTCAAGCAAGTAAAATTTCACCCAGACAGCATGGATATATAACTGGGTTTTTGTAAGGTGCGATTATTCTCTTCCCTTACTTACAATTATCAACAAGCAAAGCGAGTGCTGTTCTTGCAATTGAAATATAATCATGATCTTTAATTGTATTGCTTCTTGTTGCCATATATTCGAAATTGCAATCATTATACCCCGTGTACCATGATCCACATTGCAAGGTGGGCCACTGATATATTAGTATATTGAATGTTACATTTTTAATGTACGAAAGATTCAATGAACCTTCAATACATTAAAAACGAAGTTTCAGTATATTAAAATTTAACATTTATCAGTGGTCCAACCATCGAAATTGTGGTGCAGAATCGTATAACGTTAGGATTGGTTTTTGCTGACATATTCCATCTTATTTCGAGTGTAACAGATTAAGATATGTTGGATTGGACATTGGATATGAAGATTGGAAGGTGCATTGCAGTGGGAGTGGGCAATATTTTGTTTATGAACTCTATTTTACTTGGATTGGATGCATACACACAACAAATATATATATATATATATATATATATATATGAAATTAGTTTTATAGGAGGATGGGAGGAGGAGAGGGTTGCTCACTCTGCCAAATAATTCCATGTTAAGTATTGCCCACTGCCTTCCCTGTTGGACTTGTGGGAGGTCAAGAGTGTTACGTGTAACATTGTGATCTTACTAAATTTTTTTTTCTTAAATTTTGGTTAATAAGATGAAAAGCTCATAAAGAAATTGGTATATTGCACTGGATCCTCATTTCCTTTTCTGCTCATCTGGAAAATTCAGTCGCTTTATGCTTGCGTTTACTTCAATTTTTTTATTTATCTTTTTGAGGTTTTCATTGTTTCGGGTTTCTTCCTAATGTATTAATATTTATAAATTAAAAAAAAAAAAAAAATACAAAAAAAAAAACATTGTAAGTAAAGACATAGAAATTGTAAAAGCTGTGTTACTTTGTAACGTGACTTACTTTTTTTTTTTTAAAAAAAAAAAAGTAAGTCACGTTACAAAGTAACACAGCTTTTACAATTTCTATGTCTTTACTTACAATGTTTTTTTTTTTGTATTTTTTTTTTTTTTTTAAAAAAAAAAAAGTAAGTCACGTTACAAAGTAACACAGCTTTTACAATTTCTATGTCTTTACTTACAATGTTTTTTTTTTTGTATTTTTTTTTTTTTTTTAAAAAAAAAAAAGTAAGTCACGTTACAAAGTAACACAGCTTTTACAATTTCTATGTCTTTACTTACAATGTTTTTTTTTTTGTATTTTTTTTTTTTTTTTAAAAAAAAAAAAGTAAGTCACGTTACAAAGTAACACAGCTTTTACAATTTCTATGTCTTTACTTACAATGTTTTTTTTTTTGTATTTTTTTTTTTTTTTTAAAAAAAAAAAAGTAAGTCACGTTACAAAGTAACACAGCTTTTACAATTTCTATGTCTTTACTTACAATGTTTTTTTTTTTGTATTTTTTTTTTTTTTTTAAAAAAAAAAAAGTAAGTCACGTTACAAAGTAACACAGCTTTTACAATTTCTATGTCTTTACTTACAATGTTTTTTTTTTTGTATTTTTTTTTTTTTTTTAAAAAAAAAAAAGTAAGTCACGTTACAAAGTAACACAGATTTTACAATTTCTATGTCTTTACTTACAATGTTTTTTTTTTTGTATTTTTTTTTTTTTTGTAATAATAACAATAACAATAACCTTCACTTCTTTTCATTTTTGGAAAGGGGCATAGGGCATTGTAGGCAAAGACATAAATTTTTTCTACAATATCAATCTTGGCTATTCACTCATATTATCGTCATTTCATATTAAATAATAAAATTTTAGAATGTTGCTAATAATAATTGAACTCATTTTTTTCTTTTTGAAATACCCATGGTTCGATCTTGTGGCCACCCAATTGAAATAATAACACAGGTGCCATCATAGTATATAGTTGTCAAAAAACTTGTTATTTAGAAGATAATAAACTACAGTTTTAAGCATTATGGTACATTATAGTGATCCCATTACTCACATTAGAACTAATCGCATCTATTAAAAAATAGATCTATTAATGAGATTAATTAAAGGATTAAAAACGCGCGCAAATATTAGGTATTGTGATGTATGCATATTAAATATATCTCTATATTACACAGAACACAGGCTTAATATGTACACACATGATGCAAGATTAAGTTGGATTGAATTGGCACTTTGGCACCCCCAAGGAACCAAGCAGTGTTATTGAATGAAAGGCAAACCTAATGAAATACCCAGCAAATAAACAAATCCGACCTTAGCTCAGTTGGTAGAGCGGAGGACTGTAGTTGAAATTGAACTGAAATCCTTAGGTCGCTGGTTCGAATCCGGCAGGTCGGATTTTTCGTTTTTCTTAACGTGCAAAAACTGGGAATTCATGAAAGATAAAACAAAAACACTACGCCGTTGCCGGGGATCGAACCCGGGTCACCCGCGTGACAGGCGGGAATACTCACCACTATACTACAACGACTTCTGTTTCATAGTGAAGAAATATTTTATTTAACAAAAAAAAAGTAGAGGAAACGGCAACAAAACAGTTCCCTGTTGCTGCGTTTGAACCCGGGTCACCCGCATGATAGACAAAAATACTCACCACTATGCTAACGACTTCCCCCCGACAGTTGAAACAATTGATTAAAAATTCTTCCAATTAATCTCATCTATACATCTATTTTTAATGGATGATATTGGTTATATATAAAATTAAATTTGTATTTTTTATTTAAATAAAATGAAAAATTAATAAGTTGATAATACAGTGAAGTGGTCAAGTTTTTAATTTTAATTTTTTTATGTATGTTGTATGAGTTAAATCCTTATCAATAAAATTTAAAGTCTTATCCTTTAAAAAAAAAAAAAAAAAAAGAGTATATGATTGTGACAATGGTGAAATGAAAAAAACTGAAATAAATTTACAAATATTTTTTGAGCACTATTGACTATATTACAAGGTATATCTGTTCTATATTAGTTGTTGCAGTCCAAAAAGTCAATGTTCCACTATTAGGGTTCAATCATGTGACCTTCCTCAAGGAGAGTCCCAGAAGTGTCATTTGAGTATAAAGTGCTTGGCGATTTACGAATACTTTAGTTTTTTTTTTAATTTGAAAATACAAATACTTTATTTTGGTAAATAAAATTTTAAAATATTCTGTTTATGGAAAATAATTCCACAATTTAATGATTTTGTATAATCTTACTAAATACTCCGTAGAATTTCATAGACTATGATTCTAATAAATTAAGAGATCGTGAAGTTGTCAATTTAATAATATTCAACGAAAGAAATATCATAACAATCAATATATAGATATTGTGAAAATGAGTTAATTCATTTTTGGTCCTAGATTTATAGGTGGCATTCCACTTTTAGTCTTTTTTTAAAAAAATATCCACTTTTGGTCTTAGTATTATTGTGGCATGACCATTTTTGGTCCTTCATCAAGAAAATCATTGAAATGCCGTTAAATACAATGACATTTTGATCCTTTTTATACAAAGTAGGTTGACCCGCTATATGTTTATTTTTTGAAACAAAATCAAAATTGAAGACTGAAATGCTCTTGTTTTAGACGAAATTTAAACTGTTTTCTTGACGAAGGACCAAAAATGGTCATGCCACAATAATACTAGGACCAAAAGTGGATGTTTTTTAAAAAAAAAGGACTAAAAGTGGAATGCCACCTATAAATCTAGGACCAAAAATGGAATTAACTCTGTGAAAATTAAAAGTTCAAGATTCATTACATTATTTAACCTTATTTGAGAACTTATTTTAAAAACAATTTTCTACACAAAAATAAATCGATATATGCTTTATTTGTTATCCATTATCCATTGGTTAGCATAAGACTCTCAAAATCTCACCTAATTCCCCTAAATTCACTCCCTCCCCCATAATTTACCACAAAATTTTCTACCATAAATAAATATATGTGGTGAGAAATAATCAATAAATTCCCAAAAACACCCCAACCTCCCCATATATAAACCCTCTTCCCCGGCCATACCAGAAGGCAGCACAGCAATAAAACACAGCAAGAAATAAGCACAGAAATAAAACCTAAAAATCAAAAACGATTAGCGACGAAGGTTTTCGGTGATTAATCCAATTTCTCGAGGTTGTTGCCGATCAAGCCTTCACGTACCTACTACAATGGAGATGAAGAAGATCGCCGTCGCCGCCCTTGTCGCCGCCGCCGCCTCCATGAGCGTGGCCATGGCTGCTGAGCCTGCTGCTGCCGGTGCCGGTGCGGCCGCCCCCACCGCCCCTGCTGCCGCTGCACCAGGCCCTGCTGGGGCAGCAAGCGATGCCTTCGCTGTCTTGCCCGCCGTCGGATCCCTGCTCGGGGCTTCTCTCTTCTCCTTCGTCGCCGCCTACATGCACTGAGCTCATTCGCGCTTTCGAATCAATGAACAAATATTTGACAAGGAAAATGGCGGAAAGGGGATTTATTACTATTATTATTGTTATTTTAATTATTATTTAGTAGTGGACTAAAAAAAATTAAGAAAAATGGAATAAAGGAGATTGGATTCGATGGAATATGTCTTTTATTTTCTATCCTTTTTCTTGGATAATTATTAATTAAAATTATTCGCTTTTATATTTTCAATGAACTAATTATATTATTGCTTGTTTTAAAAAAATAAAAATAAAAATTCACAAGTAATTATCACATGCAAAATCAACGAACCAATTCTAACATCAATGAATATTATTACTCTATTAATATGTAGATTTGCAAATTATTTTGTGGACCCGGGTCCACTTTGTAGATGGATCCGAGTTTTGAATGTTCACACTTGCATACTAAATGTTTACAATTATTTTTAAAAAATTCATAATTTGTATACCACTAACATTCACTATTTCACAATTTTCCTTTTAAAAATTCACAATTCGCATACTACGAACACAATGTTAACATACACAATTCTAATACCAACTCATGTAGATTGTACTAAACATTTAACCTAGGAATATTAGAATGGGAATAATTTGTAAATTTTAATTTATTATAAGAAATCATACATATTACGCTCAATCCGCAGAAGCTACTAAAGCCGAATCCTTGTGGAAGTGTAGAGATTTCTGGCCGTAAAAGAAAGTGGAGTCGCCTCCTTGTGGAATTTCCTCAGGAATCCTAAGCCAAGTTGAATATTGTCCCATAATATCTCTTGAATGGCACAGGACACTCTAAAACAATAGTTATACCATGGAATCAGGTCCAATTTGAAAGGTGAAACCATTACAATTTACATATTGAATATTCCCCAATCCCCATTTAAATTGTAAATATTTAGTATGTAAATTGTAAATATTTAATTGTAAACATTCAATATATAAATAGTGTATTTTAGACTAATCCACAAATAATTTGCCCTCTTGAAAAAGTTAGAATACGAGTATGTTGAGAGAGTACAACAATGATTTATTGAAAGACAAGTTGCATCAAACAGAAAATGGATTTAGACAAAAAAGCGATTGGAACAAGCTCTACCTCGACATTGTTTTTTCTTTTTTTTTTATTTTTTTTTTCTCAGTTTCTTCAATAGATCAAAAATTAAAATATAAAGCGATTAGACAAATTGTGTCTCCTAGTCTCCTATTCACATATATTGCGAAAAATAACTACATTAATAACGTCCGCTATTCTCAGCTGTATACCACCCTCCCAAATTCCCAACTATCATCAAAGCTGCCTGCTATGCCCTTCATTCAACATACCTGTCTCCCATGTCACTGACCAAGCAAAACATAATCCGAGGTGCCAAGCGTGTTTATTGGGATTCGAATCCTTCTGTGTTGTCAGAGGGGCGCAAAAGAATGGTGTGGTGAAGAACTAGGCGGCGTTGGAGGTTCCATTTGTTGTTTTCTGTTCTGTCCGAACGTAGGTCATGCTTCGAGGGGTGGAAGAAGTCGGAACTGCATTGGTTGAGGCAGAAGCTTGACTTGGACTTGACTGAGCATCGCGCTTCCATTGCAAGCTCCTCGCGCCCGGTTTGATTGTGAGGCCTCGGGCCCTATATGCATTGGGCATGCCTCTGGGGAAAGGGCTCCGGCCAAACCTAGAAGCGCCGAAGGATACACCTCTCACAATTCGAGGCCATGAGATGGTAGGTGTAGTAGCTTCAGGAGGAGCGGAGCCTTTCCTCACAACCTGCATTTACGGATAAATCATGAACACATAAAATGAAATAATTATTCTTAAGGGAAAATTAAACTTTTCATCCTTTAGTTATAGGGTAATTGTAAAATTCTTCCTTAATTGTTGATCGTGCGCACTTTTTGTCCCTGAGATATAATTGACGTTGCAAATTTCGTCCCTTTACTAACAAAACATCAGTGGCGAAATTTGCAACGTAGAAGAGAGCACAACATGCTATTAAAAGGACGAAATTTGCAACAACAATTATAGTTTAGGGACGAAAAGTGAGCAGGACCAACAATTAGACAATTACCCTATAATTTAGGGACGAAAAGTGCAATTTTCCCTTATTCCAACACATACAGTTAATTACACTTAAATAAGGCAGTTCAATGTACCGCGGTCACAAACATGAAGTTCAACCTAAAAATGGCAGTTCAACAACCATTGATCACAGCCATAGATCATGGAATAAAAAAGCTTGATTTTATGTTACTCCACTCCACATTAGCTTTTTAAGCTTTCCAAGGACCACAAGCATGAAACAATATGTAGGGGGTCGTCAATGCAAACATCATCCAGTTATAGGCTAATTTAATTTGTTAAGGCACATTTGTAAAGTCCAAAAATTGTAAATAAAAATAAGGACTAAAACCATCACTCTGCCGGAGTGCCGGTCCAACAGGAAACAAGTCATTTGAAAACACACCTTAAGAATACGTGACATGAATGAGGTTCCATCAAGTGATAAAGCATGCTCTGCTGATTCCTTTCTCATGAACTCTACATAAGCCGATCTGTTTTCACTACAAGTTTAGACAACAGTATTTAAAGATGTTAAGAATGTGGTTGAAAAAGCAGCTTACCCTTTAGGTTGTCCTGTTGCTGCATCAGTTAAAATAACCACTTTAAGCACCTCCCCAAACTTATTGAAATGCCGTGAAAGACTGTCCTTTGTAGCAGCAAAATGGACCTGTACCAAATCAGGGAGAAATTTCATACTCCGTATTAGTAATGAATGAAGACAGATGCAAAGCTTATTACTAAAGTTTGAGTAATTACATTATTGACAAAGATTGTCCGGGAATCAGAATCCTCAGTAGGTGTTCCAGTGGAGTATAAGCCTGCACAAAATACCCGAATAGAAGTAACAGGTAAATATACAGCTAACAGGGTTATAAAGACAACAATGAACTCAAAACTCACATACAAGCTAGACAACCAGACTCACCAGGAACAGCAGACGGTATCTTTTGGGATTCCACTTTCATGTCTGAATTGGATTTGACCTGAAACACAATGAGATATATGAACATGTAAAATGTCTGAATCAAAAGCACACGAATCTTATGCTGATCAATAATCATATTCATATATTAAATCACACAAATATCCTACATTTCCATTATCAACAGCCATAGGAGTACTATTCTCTTTCATCACTTGCATGCCAGACTTGGCTCCCATTGTCTCACTGCTTTGTGTAGATTTATTATAGCCTAACTCCACTGCCTTCCTCGCCTCCTGATATTGAGGTGATTTCCAAGTATTCACATTTAGAGGTCCAGTCATCATTTTACGAGAAGCATAGGGTGTAGATGTAGGATGATCCTGATCCTTCGCTGACTTTAGCATTATTCCATCAGACCTGTTACCCACACTGTGCTCAACCAACGGTGGGTTCACACTGTTGTTTCCAACATAAGAATGTTTCTGGAAGGCATCCATAGCACTTCGATCGACAACATTGATGTCACCATAATCTCCATCTTCTAATGCGGGGTCAGAAGCCATCACAGTGTCACTTTGCAATTTTGAAGCATATCGTCCACTATAATCACTTCTCTGATGATAAGTCAAGGGAACTTCTGTTACATCAACAAATTTTTCATCTTCAACATCTTCAGAAATATCTTCCCTCAACTCAAGTTGGCCTTTAGTGTCTAATGTTTCAGTGGCACTACCAAGTCTATCAAACACATTAGCTGATGATCTAATTTTTTTCACATCTTTGGCAGCTTCAGCAACAGCTTTAATAGCAGTGGCCATGGCATTTGGCAACCTTGCAACGGACCGTAATCTGTGTGGGCGTTCTTCTGTTGATTCCTCCATAGATGTAGAAACCACAGAACGAAGGCGTTTCAGTGATGGTTCAGCAGATGGCCTTGAAGTAGCCACTGCATCACGCACTGCAAATTGCAGCAATCTTCGTGGAGCAGCAATTGTTGCCTGAGAAATTGATTCTCTCTATCAAAAAGAAAGAGACTTATATCAAATTAGCAGAGTAAATGGGCAACAAGTCAATCTTAATAACAAAAGAATATTTGCTTGTATGTTTTGTACAGATCAAATGAACAGTAGCATAGTGGCACTACATCAGCAGATCAAAAAATTAAAGCAATAAGGCATTCAAAATAGCATAATGAGTAAAACAGGCAAAATACACCCAGAAGTTAGGTGGTAATACTTAATATCAAAGATATTCATCCTGTCGTTTTCAAAAAAAAAGATATTCATCCTGTCCCTATTACCAAAGAAATCTAGCACTAACTGGGCAGATCAGATTGTATTGAATGATAGGAATTATTCAACAGAGAATCCAATTAGTACAGCTTAGAGTGTGAAGAAACAAAACACATTTTATGGACATTGTCATTAATTCTCATGGATCCAAATAACAATCCACTCTGGCACACAAAATGAAATTCAACAATCCTCCCTATAGCAGAACAGTTGCTCTTTTAGTCCCTCTTTTCCCTCACACATATCAAGGATAGATGTTGCAATTTAAGTACACCCAAATATAAGGTACTTTGGACCATGTACCATAGTACTAAAATAATGTGATAATGCTCATTTTATGAAGGAAAAAATTAGTTCATTTTGAAAGAAATGGCACAAGATTAAAAAATAGAAAAGCAATTAAATTTGCATGAAGAATATGATTCTAACAGAAGCTAACTGAGCTTAAACTCCAATCAGTTTTTTTTTTTCAGTAGAGTTCACATATTAGAATTGAAAAAATAAATAAATAAATAAATAATAAAATAAGGTAGATATGAATAGACAATAAAGTTTTAAAAAATAATAAATAAATAAATAAATATTAAACTCAAAGCCCAGATACATCAGTTGGCTGACTTCTGACTCTACTGTATATACTAATGTAGCCATAAGGCCATAATATGCCACATTATGATTCGGGAAGTAGTTTCTAAACTGAGAATTGATCTACATCTCCATAAATATACCTTCTTTGTTGGCCCATCTTCAGGTCTACTTCTTTTCCTGTGAGCTTCTGGCTTGGGAGATATAGGATGTGTTGTACGAGCAAGTTTATGCTGACTTTCCACCTGTGAGTGAGTCGTATCCACCACAACACCCTGCAGAGTTGGGTGTTCATCTGCATCTCTCAGCAGGCCTTTCCATTCCCGTTTATGGCGGGATCTTGGTCTGTCAGATTTCACTTGGTCAGATTCAGACTTCACATGGTGGATTTCATTCTTCACAGCATGCTCCACACTGGCAGGTCTTGTTTTGACCACTCCATCAAGAAGGGCTTCTTGTTGTTGCATGTACAGATTTAAATTTGAACTAAGATGATCCCACAGCCTTTAACAAGATAATAAAACCAGTAATGAGAATATAGTATTCAATAAGCAAGCACTGAAAATTACAATCTAAAAAAATGTAAATCAAATTACCAACAGACAAAGGAGTCGCTGTCATCACCAAGGAAAACATCCAATTCATTCTTTGCTTCTTCTTTATTCCTTCCATTTTTGAGCAAGACTATGACATATTCCTGCAAATGCATAAAATCATTACAAGGCCTCCACAACTAATGCCACCCTCTTCTGGAAGTCTGGAACATATCTAATATCCTACATGTAATGCATACCATAAAACATTCTCAAAATTGAACTTCTGAAGTTCCACAATGATAGCACTTCTCAATTCAAACCAGCCAAGTAGATAAATGGGGAATGTCATAACAAGTCAAGTTTCTTTTTTTCTTTTTTTTTTTTTTGAAGGAATCAAGTCAAGTTTCTATGTAATCAAATATCTCAAATTTTGTAACTATAAAATTTGGTTATTTGGTCTATATTGTGCAATAAACAGGTTGGTATGCAATCCAAGTGGGGTTCAACTCAGCAACAAACCATCTTCAGCCTATTACTATTTATAATTTCCCGACCATGTGCTTAGATTCAATAGAAGTTTTAGATCTAAATGACTTGGATACACGCACACATAATACACATAGAGACAGGATTCAGTGTGAGTATCCTACTTCCAATATCAGGATTACTAAACCTTATACCAATTTAGTAAGACACCCATCAACTTTTGAGCATATCCTTTTCCTTCTGCAAACGCGTATTCATATATTCCTTATGTCTGATTCAAGTTCTTCATTCTTCAATTTTCATCACAGTACTAGATATTTCAATAGTTAAGGTTCACACTTGTGAGGCGTAGATATCATGTGTTACAGCTTTACTATTACTTCATTGATATCTTAGGTTGAAAAGGATAAAAATAGTTTCCAGCAGGCTTTGACCAATGTACTTGATGCGTTAATCACAATTCTTCTCCCCAGTCCATGCCAGGAACAATTCATTCATTAATTACTAAATGTCAGTAACATCAAATGGTCAAAGTCATAAGGGGACCAAAAAGGGAGCTCAAACAGCAAAGAGCAGACTATTGTTTGCTTTCTTCTAATCTTTCAAGAAGTAACATTCAGACCAAGCAATAGCATCTAGACCACATTCCAACTTAAGAATTAATATAAGATTAGAAAGTTCACTCACTCAGGCCTCACTTAGGTTCTAATTTTGAATTAAATTAAGCTTTGTATTCAGACAACCTGGTAGACAAAATTGCCTCTGATAAAATCAGGGAATTCATGAGAAGACAAATTATTCACATGGTTAGAACAGTTCACTTGATTGTTATGCCATTAATAAAGAAAAAATCTAATTAGCTCTCTATGATTTTAGAAATCCCAAAATTAGAACATTTCATCACATGAAAAACAACAATCCAGCATCATTACTGTGAGGCCCACATATAGTTCCATATGGAACCCCCTATACAAATTATATATTTCCCATTGTAGTGGAAGTACAAACCTGTTACTACAGTTGCATGATTCAAGTACAAGCAGATTTTACCAATCAAATAGAACTACAAATAGCAGTATGGTGCAACAATATAGCACAATGTTGAAGCTACCAGTTGATAAAGAAACTAGATAAACTCATTCTATCTTATGCTGTCTCCAGTGATGTGGCACTAAAGATAAACTAAATGCATCCAGACTGAACCGTGCATTTACAGAACACAGATTAAATTCAATAAATTGAAACCAATAAAAACAGCAAAGAAATGAAACTTGGTAACAGGTTCCAGCTTGACTCAGATTCCAGGCAATGTCACTTTCCACATTAAAATGCGGCAAAATACAGTCTTCAACAGACTCAACTAAACCCCAATACTAAATAATTACAGGCGTGACAGCACTCTCCACTCCCACGATTCCCCCAACTTTCAAATTTCTGCAAAAATTGTCAAACAAACCCTAGAGAAAATCATTCATCGATATCGTACCACAAGTGTATCGTCGGTGTAGTCCCCCATGAACTCCTTAAGCTTCTCCTGCACTTGCCCCCGCAGCTTTGCCAATCCTTCGCCGCTGAAGCTCACCCTAAACGCCCGATCATCTCCGCTCCCCATCCGTCCCCCCTAATCCAAAACCTAATTTTACCTTAAACGCTTCCTGCACTTGTGTTCAATCAAAATCGAATTGGTCCACCAAAGCGAACCCTAATTGGAAAGATATGAATACGTATATAGAATATATACTTGGCCAGTGACGAGTAACTATGAGATTTTCTCTGATGCGTAAACTTCAATAATATGAATACTGCCTTATTTTCTCTATCCCCGCAGCAAGAAGTATAACAACTTAATTTTACAAATAAAAATGAAAATATGAAATGACTCATACCACCCCCCCCCCCCCCCCCC
>NC_044919.1:2820147-2927788 GCF_003576645.1 Ipomoea triloba | reverse complement strand
TAACTAAACTACCCCCCCCCCCCCCCCCCCCCCCCCAAAAAAAAATCCTTTTTTAAATTAATAGTATTATATCCAGATGGGGCACGAATGAAATGACGTGAATTCTTTCCGCTTAACTAGATGTCTTGCGTTTGAATTTTAAGAACGCAACTGCAATAAAATTCATGATTAGTGTTTTACCACCATTTAAGTCATGTCCAGCACAAATAGGATTAATATCGGTATGATTGTTAGTTAATTAATTGATGAAATTTGTTATTAGACAACAAGTAGTAATATTACATTATGATAAAGTTAAATTTCCCATCTAAAATTATGTGTATTGTCATATTTTCCTACTTTAAAATTCTTTTTATCAATAAATATCGAGAGACTTGAAACTTACAATAATTAAATGTCACAATTAGACACAAATTTCTATTCAACGGGTCTCATGCTATATTCCCACAATGTTGGATGAAGATACAAAATGAAAAAACAAGCAGTTTCATGGAATAAATTTAGTGACTTATCCCAAAAGAAATGATATAGAAGTGAAACATGATTTTCATATCAGAAAGTCGCAAACTTTATAATTGTTAACTTCTTTTCTCAATGATTTATGCACGAAGAGACCAAACGAATGATTACAAGTTTCCCCCACTATCCCAAACAAAAAAAAAACTAAAAAAAAAAAACTAAAAAAGATAAAATAACCTTTTTTCATTTATGTATGCATTCTTAATTTAATTGGTTTTCAAAATATATAAAATATTATTTATAACCTGAACTATTATATATAATTTTTTGTTTGATTTACGATAAAGTGAAACTATAACATAAAATTAACTTTAGAATATTATAATTATCAAGATCTTATTAACTTGTTTGAAAGTCACCCCTAATCAAAAACTAATTAACGAGCACTTCATATTGTTAGCAGTGCAACTAGTTTACCACTTAAGATAATAAGATTACTTTTTATTTGGATGACAATGTAAACCAGCGTAACACTAGCTAAATTATGCTGACGTGTAATAGATTGTAAATCACATTATTCTTAACTTACTTGCATTTGATATATCAAATAAACAAAAGTAGTTAACAATGTAGAAAGGTAAGTTATCACACTACATAATAGTTGTCATACAAACTTTATATACTTATATACTACTAATAAAAACAAAATCCAACTTCTACAACTTATCGCTCTAACTATCCCCAAACCATTACGATATAAAATTTAATAATTATTATGGTAAACAATAGTTCAATAAATGTGACAATTTTCATATATAGTTATATTTTTATATACCTAACCACCATGGTATAGTATTTTGAGAACAATATACATTATCACCTATATTCTTCCGTGCAATTACTATAGTAACCTCTGTTTATACAATTTTGTTTGACACAAAACGTATAAAAGTATAATTGCACAATATTAGTATAATTACCTAATAATTATTATGATAATTAAGGAATTAATTGTACATATATTAATATAATTGACTAATAATTATTATGTTAATTAAATTAATAATTACACGGATATTTGCATAATTACAATTAAACATGGATCGTTGAATTTTTGTAATAAAAATTACAATTAATTAATTCAAATATGGGGGAGGAAAAAAAAAAAGGTAAATGCGATATGGTGAAAAAAGAATATATTTAAGGTATAAAAATATAGCACATATATTAGTATAATTGCCTAATAATTATTATGGTAATTAAGTTAAACATGGGTCATTGATTTATTTTTTATAATAATTACAATTAAATTATTTATATTTTTTCCATATTTATTTTAGTAATAATATAATTATATAAATCATATTACATATCAATTTTTCAAAATAGATGCAGACAAACGAGACAAATATTACTTAATTAATTGAGTAATACTTTTGCATTAATTTTATAATTAAATAAATGTACACTTTCAAATATTAGAATTGTTTATAATGTCATCTTTAATTATATTATATTATATTATATATATATATATATTGCATCGCACAGATAATTGGGCAATTAGTTGCTCAAATTCAAACAAAGATAACATTAGAAAACACAATCGATCCAACCTATTCCATCAATTACAGTATATAATATTCGTTATAATTTAAATAACTGTATATTGATCTAAATATTTTAAAAAATTCATTCGATACCGCGTACGTGTGAAAATACTAGTTATGAGATATAATGCATATTTGATTAACTCATAAAAGGTTATAAATATTAGTTGATTCATGTAGTGAAAGTTGGAAGGATATGATTCCTGTTCCATAGGGAACGGGATATGTAACTAATAAAATAATAATTATATTCTTTTTCTTTTCCTTTTCTCTTAGTTTACAAAAACAATAAAATATAAAAATTATATTTCAATATTTAAATAAATTAATTCCACAAGAGCATTGATTTTTTGAACTAAAAAATTTGAGAAAATATAAAAGAATTACTACATCCTAAAAATTAGGAGTGTTAAAAAAAAAAGGTTAAACTTGAAGTGTTTTATAAGTACTAGAAAACCTTAGATTAAACCCCAAACAGATGTCATTCTCTCCTCGTCCATCTAACGTAGGACTATAAATCTCCCATTCGGCCACGCCCTCTGTTTCCAGTTTCTTCTGGTCCTTCCAAGCCTAAAGCTTTTCAAGCCCTTTTCCTGTTCGCTCCTCCTAGGGTTTGTTTCCGTATCCCCCTCTCCTTATAGTCTTATACGATACGATGATGATGATGATAAACTTGTACATATTTACATTGTTCGATGTCTGTTGTTTGATTTGACGGTGTGATTGAGATTCCAGCTTTACTGTTCTTGCTTTAAATTTCAAAATTTTCGCTTCGCTTTCCCACTTTATTCTACGGATTTCAGATGCTGTCGTTTGTGCTGTTGATGTTCGTTCGCATTGTTTTTTGTTTTTGTTTTGTTTTGTTTTTTTTTTGTTTTTTGTTTTGTTTTGTTTTGTTTTGTTTTTTTTTTTTTTTTTTTTTTTTTTAAATTAGAACTATTTTCTCTGTTCTGCTAATCTATTGTATAGATTTCAGATATGATTGTTTGGGCTGTTGGGTGTTCTGTCTGTTTTGTATTATGTTTGTATGTTTGCTTTACATTACTAAACTTTTTTTTTTTTTTTTGCTAATTTATTGTATGATTATGCTGTCTTTTGTTCTGTAGGGTTCACAGTTTTCTACACGAAAGATCTTTTATTTGTCTCCTCAGGGCGAACAGGTGAGTTTTTGTTTATGTTTATATTTTACAAGGAATCTATAGTGGCTGAATTTGAAGTGATTTAGACTTTGTAGGGGGATGAAATAGTGTGATATGCTTAAGTAACTCTTATGTGTTGTGTGTAAACCATGAATTCCTCTTTTTGTTGTTGTTTTTTTGTCTGTTTTGTTTGTGCTTCATTAACTGTCGTGTGTTGAGAAAGTGAAAAGGATGTTTGAGTTTTGCAAGTTTTGTGTTATCATTGTTACATTGAGCATTCAAGATTGAGTAATATATGTGGAGTTGTGGGGTTGTGCTGATCTGGAGTTGTGATACATATAGACTTTAACATTATATTTGTTGAGCATATAATATATAACATATAAATGTGCAATCCAACTATCAGCTTAGGCTTTTAGTTGATGCCTTCAATTATATTGACTATGAATTTTTTTTTTTTTTTTTTTTTTTTTTTTTTTTTTTTTTTTTTTTTTTTTTTTTTTTTTTTTTTTTTTTTTTTTTTTTTTTTTTTTTTTGCTTTTTGTTAAATTAGAACTATTTTCTCTGTTCTGCTAATCTATTGTATAGATTTCAGATATGATTGTTTGGGCTGTTGGGTGTTCTGTCTGTTTTGTATTTATGTTTGTATGTTTGCTTTACATTACTAAACTTTTTTTTTTTTTTTTGCTAATTTATTGTATGATTATGCTGTCTTTTGTTCTGTAGGGTTCACAGTTTTCTACACGAAAGATCTTTTATTTGTCTCCTCAGGCGAACAGGTGAGTTTTTGTTTATGTTTATATTTTACAAGGAATCTATAGTGGCTGAATTTGAAGTGATTTAGACTTTGTAGGGGATGAATAGTGTGATATGCTTAAGTAACTCTTATGTGTTGTGTGTAAACCATGAATTCTTTCCTCTTTTTGTTGTCTGTTTTTGTTGTCTGTTTTTGTTTTGTGCTTCATTAACTGTCTGTGTGTTGAGAAAGTGAAAAGGATGTTTGAGTTTTGCAAGTTTGTGTTATAACATTGTTACATTGAGCATTCAAGATTGAGTAATATATGTGGAGTTGTGGGGTTGTGCTGATCTGGAGTTGTGATACATATAGACTTTAACATTATATTTGTTGAGCATATAATATATAACCATATAAATGTGCAATCCAACTATCAGCTTAGGCTTTTAGTTGATGCTTCAATTATATTGACTATGAACTTTTAAGATCTTATCTCATCTCTCGAGTGTGCTTAGATGATTCCCATGATTAGCTCCTTAACTATGAAACATGAATGGTTTATGTATCAACATATAGCTTAAGAAACTTGCATGCTGTCATCACCTTAATGAAAGCTTTTCTTTAAAAATTAGATGAGGCTTGCTATTTTTACTGTAATGTGTTTCATGATTATCCCACGGTCATAGAAAATGGTTTACAGTTGTGAAGGATGCTGCCTGCTTTTGTTAAATGCTTATGCATTGTATTATTTTAACTGTTCAGCATCAAGTGTTAAACTGTTAATTTTCAAGTTAGTCATTGGCTTTATGGTCCTAGTGAATGTGTTTTTGATTTATGGGAGAACTGTAGCCCCTACCCGAAAGGGAACTTTGGGTGAAGTTTGTGACCCTAGCCAGCAAAGGACCACTAGGAGGTAAATCAGCCTAGATTGCCTAAACTGTTCATAACTCTTCGGCTCAAACTAAGAAGGCCAATATGTGACTCCCATGGGGTGTTGAGTTTGGAACCTTGTGGTTAGTTGGTTACCAAGCCAATTGCCTGCCCGACCAACTCGGCTGGGTTGCCCTCCACTAAATGTGTTTTTAGTTTGCTGTTACCAAGAAAGCAAATTTTGTTTTTAAATGGGTAATTTCATTTTGCTAGACTCTTGAAACACAAATATGTATTGGAGAAATAAAGAACATATAAATCCCATCGAGTTTATCTGTAAGATGCACTCTCTGTGTGTATATATGCATCTTTGTATCCAAGGATTTGATGACTTATCATAAGTTTATTTGCATTGCTTATCGTTTGGTACTAATTTTCTGGGATGAAAGAGAGGCCTGATATTTGCATCCTCTCGGTAGATATGATTAACCAGTCATTCTTTATTAAAGAAGTAATTGTGATGCAGGAAATTTCAAAGACATGGAGCAGAACGAAGCTGGCATCCAAGCTCCCGTCCTTTGCGTCAACAACTGTGGGTTCTTTGGAACCGTAGCGACCATGAACATGTGTTCTAAATGCTACAAGGACACAGTCTTGAAGCAAGAGCAGGCTAGGCTCGCCGCTTCATCCATCGAGAGTATCATGAATGGCGGCGGGAAGTCCGTAGATGTTGTCGCAGTAAGCTCCCACGACGGTTCTGCAGAGTCCAGTGCAGTAACTGCCCAAGTCTCTCCCACACAACCCGAGAACAATGGCGGTGAGAACACGAAGGACGGTCCGAAAAGGTGCAGCGCCTGCAGGAAGCGAGTGGGGCTAACGGGTTTCAGCTGTCGGTGCGGGAATCTCTTCTGCTCGGTTCATCGCTACTCTGACAAACACGAATGCCAGTTCGATTATCAGAAGGCAGCTCAGGATTCCATATCCAAAGCCAACCCGGTTGTTAAGGCTAAAAAGCTCGACAAAATCTAGGGAGGGGGGATGAAAGAGAGGTCTGATATGGCATCTATTCAAGAAATCAAGGTTTTCAATTTCTTGTTATCAGTTTAGTGCATCATGTTATGGCTTCATCTGCACTTTGCTTATTTAGTGGCTTGGTTTATTGACATTCTTGTGATTAGCCTTCTATATACACTGCTTTGTAAAGTTTATTTAATTTCAATCTTTTGGTTATACACCAACTCTATTTAATTTCTTAGAATTGCTGAACTATTCGTGTTTCATATACATTAATTTCATATACCTCAGAACTAGTCGTTTTCATAAACCAATTCAAACAAAGGAAAAATTAATAGTAAGACAATTTTGTCAATTGCGGATAAGTATGAATACATTGAAAATCGGTTCATCTATTGGAGACCCACCATAAATGCAATATAAATATAGTTGGAAAAATGACATTTGATCTATGAGTTGTTTTTACCCCTGAGTTATTACTTATTAGTCAAGTTTTTCTAACATTACATTTTCATTTCAACATGACGAAATTTGTAATGTTTTTACCCCTGAGTCATTTCAACATGACGAAATTTGTAATGTTTTTACCCCTGAGTTATTACTTATTAGTCAAGTTTTTCTAACATTACATTTTCATTTCAACATGACGAAATTTGTAATTCTAACATTACATTTTCATTTCAACATGACGAAATTTGTAAAGTATTAAATTCACATTTCGTTCCTTTGTTTGTATTGAAAAATCAACTTCCTATTATTGAAATGCTTTTTAGAGTTAAGAACGTCGAAATAAGAGGTTGAGAAGTAAAAAAAAATAATACTACAAAAGTAATTTCAATATAAAAAGAAGGGAAAAGGGTCAAATAGACCCCTAAACATTTCGTGAAAAGTCAATTAGGCCTACGAACTTTTTAAAAGTGCAATTAAACACATAAATATACGATTTTGGGTCGTCTGACCCCATTAACCAGTTACCACTCGTCTAAGTGTCGGTTAATGCCTCCATGGCACGCCACATAAGCTTTGTTTTGGGTATTTGACTGGACACATAAGCATAAGTTAGAAAAATAAATTAAATTAAAGAAAATAAAATAAGAAATGTGCAACATCGTCTAGTCAAACCTAATTCTTAATAAAGCTGTTGTCTCCCTCAAAACTCTGCCACGCCAAGCTCCTGCTTCTTTGAAAATGCCGTCGCACAAGGTCTTCATGATCAAGAAGAAGATGACAAAGAAAGAGAGACATAACAGGCATATTCCTTACAAGATGATATTTTCATTTGAGTAATGGATAAAAAAAAATCGCCCAACCCTAATCGCACCACCATCTCACTTCGTCGCACAATCACCGTCCACCACCGTCGCTCCACCACCGCCGGAATCTGGGAGATGGAGTACCGGCAGCAATAAACCCAAAGTAGATTGAGTCAGATGCTCCCTCCGAGGCGAGGGTAGGTGATGGATAGGGTTCTCAGGACACTGGTTAGATCGGCTTCCAGTTGGTCCCTGCTTCTGGGAATTCGAAGAAGAAGGCTGCTGGTTCTGGTGCCCTTAGCTCGATTTCTTGGGCGACCCCGAATCGGACTCCGAGTGGGTATCACTCCGGCACTAATTCATATCGTTCTTAGCGATAATCATCTTTTCAAATTTTGTGATTTTCTGACGTTTATGTACATATCTTCATAGTAGAACAGGGAAAAACAAAGACAAAGGATCTTTGCTTTGGAAATTTCTCTAGTTTATGTACAGTTAAGTAAAACCTGTAATTTTCCTCCATGTTAGATTAGATATATCACTGCTTAGTGTTCTTCTTCCTCCTGTTGGTACATCTGATGAGCGGAGGCAGCAAGAATTCCTTTTAATTTAATTTATTTTTTTTAACTTATGCTTATGTGGCTAGTCAAATACCCAAAACAAAGCTTATGTGGCGTGCCATGGAGGCATTTACCGACACTTAGACGAGTGGTAACCGGTTAATGGGGTCAGATGACCCAAAATTGTATGTTTATGTGTTTAATTGCACTTTTAAAAAGTTCGTGGGCTTAATTGACTTTTCGCGAAATGTTTAGGGGCCTATTTGACCATTTTCCCTAAAAAGAATAATAAGATGTAAATTTCTTACTTTACCTCTTGAATAATAAGAGTTTTTGGAATTTTCATCAAGTTGAAACGAAGCCTAATGTCGAAGACCAAATTTGTCACTTCACTCATAATTAAAGAGTAAAACCTTGTTTTTAAAAAAAAAAAAAAAGAGTAAAACCTCAGCCAAAGACCTTATGGTCTAGTAGCATCTGGTGTTCTAGTTAACACTTTCACATGGATTGATGAGAGTGGGTTCGAGCCTTAATGGAGTCAATTGTGAGTTCGAGTCTTAATACTATATTGTAACAGAGTCAGTAGTGCTGTGATCTATTGTCATTCGATTGCACACCCCATGTGGATTTCATTTCAGAATGGACGGACATGATTAAAAGTTTTATATATACATATTTTTTTTGCCGTCAGCAATCCTTGAATTAGAAAAGGCTTAGTTGTGCCGTAGCTGTAACAGTGGGCATATGCTTCGCTATCACTTCATCTGTGCTTCGGAAATGCACATCATGATTTGACACAATTGTGATCTAGGATCCGCATTGTTTATTGACCCGACATCACAATATTTGATAATCACATTACATTTTAATAAATTTATTGTTGAATTGTTATCAAACTTTATTCAAAAGAGCCAATCTTTCACCTGTGTAAATAAGTCAAATAAACTCTCAAGTGGATGAAATAATGTAATTCAAATCCCTAGCTAACCAAAAAAAAAAAACCCATTGAGAACCCTTAAAAGTTAAATCGATAAAAGAATATAATTGAACTATAAAGTTACATATTTAACAAATTATTATTAATTTTTCACCAACTACACTTAACGCTGTCAAAACATGCTAGCTCGATTCATATGGGCTAACCTGTCTCGAGTTTGTCCATAAGCTGCCCAACCTATTTTTTTACACGTGTTGTGAAAATCTCAACCCAACTTGTTGTTGAATGAGTTTACGGGCCAGTCCGTCAGCCTACTTATTAGTATTTTAACTTTAGATTTTAATTTTTAATATATATTTATAATTTATTTAATTTATATTTAATATTAATATAATTTACATGTAATATTTTTATTTTGTAATTATAATATTATAAAATTTATAAAATATATACTTTATATAATTTATATAAGGGAAAATCACTATTCGTGATCTCTCAATTGTTTATAAAATTATCACATTAGTTACGCCAATAGTACACTGATGAATAAGTCAATTTAAGACCTAATTGTACATTTTTAAATGAATTAATGGGCATGTATACAATTTTTTTAAATTAAGAGAATTTAATTGTATTATTCACACAATTTTTTTTGAATACTACTGACTCAGTTACAATGCAATATCTGTTCATAACTACTTAAGCACAAAGAGTCTACAACCTCTCATATGAGAGTGCAACATTGGTACCATTAGACTACAATGTCTTGACAACTATTTACACAATTTAAATGACTTATTTTACCTTTTTTTTTGTTGGTTTATTCATAAAAAACGTTAAGTAGTGTACTTTTAGAGAAAATTACTCTTGTAATATATATGCTCAATTAACTTATCTTATGTTTAAGTAGAATTTTTAAAATTTAAATAGAATCTTTAAAAATATATATATATATTTTTTTGGTAGATAGAATCTTTAAAAAATATATGAAATATAAAGAAAAAGTAAGTGTAATATTGTTCAATTTATAAGATTTTTTTTAACAATACTGACCAAAACAATGTTAATAATATCAGAAATAATCATATACTAATATACAATAGACTTAATTGAACTAAAAACTATGGATATCAATATTGATAATATCCAATGAACAAAATGTACTCCATAATATATAAAATGTTACTCCGTATATGATATTATTGACGTGAGTGTCAATTAACACGATAAACTTTCTTTCTCGATAAATGTAAATTATACTGCTGGAGGTAGGGCCCGCAGTTTACAGCACGTGAAAGCGAGAGGGATAGAAAGGGGAGGAAGAGTGGGACCCAAAACTTGACTGGCCCCACACAACCGCATGAAAAAGCAAAGGCTTGAGCAAGCCGCCGACTCGAAAGTTGAGAAAGAGACGGTCAGGTTGGGCGGCTAAAGCGCCGCTAGTGAATGAGCCGCTGATGGGTGGTGGGGTAAGAGACTTGGGAGGAGGGGCGTCATTGAATTGTCGAAATTGCCCTCTAAATGGGTAGTTAAAACGCGGAGGAACAATTCTCACGCGCTGAAAGATTAGGAGTAATTAAAGTTTTAATTAACACGGTGGATTAGGAAAGAAGAAAGCAAGTCGTGTCCCACTTTCCCTTGTGACATTATTGACTGTTTTGCCTTTATATATAGTGAAAATAAGAAACCATGCTAGCCTTTGTTCCTTAGATCAAGTGATGTCAACCATATGCAATAATCCCAATAGTTGTGATAATTCACAATCCCATATTTGATGGAGATATTATATATATCACTGTTCAATATCCTTACGCATGGGAAATTACAAATTTTACGAGTATTAATATAAATTTTCATAAAAGAATTAATACCTAATTTAGTTATCGATTATACTAAATTTTTAATTTAATTTTATTAATTTTATGACCTTTGGGTAATACAATTGTTAAAACAACGAGTATATGAAAAGTATAGAGAGAAAATATGAGAGAGTAAATATCTATTGTATTGCTGAATATTGCATGTGAATAACCCTAGTCCTACTACATTAGAAATAATAAGCCACAATCTTTATTACATTATGAATAATAAGTTCAATCCTTAATAAACACTTAAGTTGCTCGTGTATCTTTCTTGGACTTGATTGATCCAACTACTATCTTTGGCCGATCTATAGGACCCATGCCGAATATACAATCGATCAAGTCCTAAACAACTTTTTATGCTTAATTGATCCTCAATTTCGATGGTTTACCCAATTGAGTCATCGATTGTTAGAATAAATGACTAAATCGATAAAAATCAATATAGTCGAGAACTAAATTTGGTAAAACCTAGAGTCGAAGACTAATTTGTGTAAAACTATTATAATTGATGACTGAATTGAGTATTAATATAGGTGAAATTACCATATTATCTTAACAAATTATTCAACAGTGTAAACCTATTAAAGTCGATGACCTATTAAGCAAAAAAAAAATAAAAAATCATTTAAGACTAAATATTAAAAAATTATTATAATTAATGATTAAGTTGGATATTAATTTTTTCATAAAATTCCTGTTCTAATTATATGTAATTAACATTACATATCTAATGCATGAAACATCCCAATTGATGTGGAATCGTGGATCATATATGATATATATAATTAGCTAATGGTGAGTTCAGTCATTTCTCAATTGTCATGCAAGTTGCAGGGGTCAATTTATGTAAAGCGATTATGGGCAGTTGATCCCTTGATGGGCTATGATATAAAAATTTCAATTGTAATGGGTGGCAGGTTAGAATTGAATTTTAAAATTATACAACTATCCTACCCAATCCTTTAATATAACATTTAAAAAATCAACAATAAAAATAAAAACAAAAATAAAGTCTAAATAAGAGAGTAAATAATAGACTGAACTCACACGGATAACTCAATTGGTTCCTTAGTGATAATTATGGGCAATAATAATTGATACATGATCAAACCCTGAGAGTCGCAAATTGCAATGTGAGAATTTCACATAATATAGTGAGTTCTTTGTAAAGCATCAAATATTGATCCTTATATAATCTTATCTAATATGTCATTGAATCATCGTAGTTTATTCATTTATTATCTTAAAAAGGTCAAAATATAAAATTTCACATTTGTAGACTTGGAGAGTTGGAGGGTGAATGTATGAGACTACTCAAAAGTCAAAACTATTGTTATCCTTGTAGTTGAGCCAGCGATGGTATGGTGAGTAGAGGATAAATAATCATATTTAAAAATGATTAAAATAAGTTTTAGTTTTCTTTTTTTCACTAAATCTTATATTATTTTAACTATTAATAAATCAATACTCCATATATTATTATTATAATTTTTTGAGATAATATTTAATATAATACGGAGTATATATTTTTTGAAAAAAGCACTATTATTATTCCAGAAAATATAAAGATGTCCTTCGCATAGGAGTGGTCACTTTCCTAACTCATCCAGGCTGTATAAAAATATATCCAATTGCTCCGTATTTACATTTATGTATTTATATATATTATATTATATTTGGTGGAGTTTTTATTATTTTATTATCGGGTACCTAATACGGGTTGGCATATTCAACCATTCGTATTCAACTCTTTTGGCATGTTTGATTCATATGGTCATTTACAGTGTGAGGTCATTTTACTTTTACAAAAATAATCACCTACAATCACTTAGCAGCTCTAAATTCATTATGGTTTAGATTATTACGTGACAGACAATTATACAACCAAATATATAAACACTAACTTTACTCACAAGCTCTAATTCGTATTTCTATCATCTGTTAATTTATGTAAATATTACCGTACATATAAATAGTAACAATATTATATTATTGTAGTAGATTGTGGACAAAGACAGACAAGTCATAATATTATATTATTTCATTCAAAAGCTCTCGAATTTTAAACCGTATTTTTATTATCAATTAATTTATGTTAGGAGTATCGGACATAAAAATATTAAGAATATTAGTATATTATATTATACGGTATATGTGAAGGGTCCCCCGAAGGAAACAAATATTAAAATATCCAGAAATGTGACGCTTAAGTAAATAACACGTCAGAGCTAATCTAGAACCGCCCAAGTACGACCACCACCAAATTGGCGTAATTACGTAAAAGTAACAAGGGCAGTTTGGTCCACACAGCGGCCTCCAATTTGCGTGATACGCGTCCCTAATGAGGCCATTATTCTATCGCCATTACCGACCTCTCTCCCCCCCTTAAATCTCCTCTCGTCTCCTCAAACCCAACCCAAATCCGACTCGCTTCCTATATCTCTCTCTCTCTCTTCGTTTCTTCAACCTCAGCTCTCTCTCTCTATAATTGTTGATACAGAAATCGTTTTTTTTTTTTTTTTGTTTGAGAAATTTTTGTTGTTGTGAAAATGGTACAGAAGACGGAGAAGGAGGAGACGGAGTTCAAGGTGGTACCTGAGACCATAACGCCGTGCGTCAACAACTGCGGCGTGACCGGGAGCCCGGCCACGAACGGCATGTGTCAGAAGTGCTTCAACGCCAACACCGCGGCGTCTACCTCCAGCTCCGTCGCGGCGTCAACGGTGCCGATTCCGCACAAGTTCGCCGAGAAGTCGCCTAGATCTACCTTCCGGAGGACGTCTCCCGGGAGGACGGTTCCAGATCTGAAGAAGCTGGAGGATACGACGGACAAAAGCGACGAGAAAACCGGAGAGAGCTCGCCGGCTCCTGCTAAGAGAGAGGTGAACCGTTGCTCCGGCTGCCGGAGGAAGGTCGGCTTGACCGGATTCCGTTGCCGGTGCGGCGAGCTCTTCTGCGGAGAGCACCGGTACTCCGACCGACACGACTGCAGTTACGACTACAAAGCCGCCGGCCGGGAGGCCATCGCGAGGGAGAATCCTGTCGTGAGGGCCGCGAAGATCTTCAAACTCTGAAGGTGGAAACACGAAATAACACGGCGTATCTACTGGATTTGGGGTTGGAAACGGAACGTAGCTGGGGAAGGGAGATCGATACCTCCATCGATCTCCGCAGCTGTTTCCGCTCTTGTTTGTTGCTCTCTAGGGAGTGAAAATGAATCGAAAAAAGTGAGAGAAATTCGTAATTAAATTGTTGTGATGATAAAATCTCGCTCTAGCGATTGTTATTCATGGGATGATTAATCTTATTTCAGATTTTTCACTTTTTTTTTCTTCGAATTGATAGATAAAAGATTTGTAGCTTCACGATTGCTAATTAGTAATTTCAATAGTTTTTGATTGTGCTGTTCATCGGAATTTCAATTGTTCATAAATCTTAATTTCACGATAAGACGGGGTCCGGCGGGCCGCCGTGTAGACTTCCTGGGGCATCTTGTGGTAAATTAGGTGAGGTGTTTGGGGCAAAGTAGTCATTGCGGGTTCGTGGGCCCTAAAGCGGTGAAAGTGATAGTTTCGTGAGAAATTGGAGATAAAAAGGACGAGACGTGAAAATGATGAGTGAGAAAATCTTTAAGGCGGGGGGTTGATGAATATACTTCTGATTTTCTCGTTTACTTTTTACTTTTTGGTGAAAATAATAAAATACAGTATTTTAAATATTAAATTATTCGGACAATTGAAAATAATTCTGGATGGGCACTAGAAAGTTGCCTCTCTTTATATAAAATATATAATATTCTTATCAATATGAGAAAACAAGGAATCGTGTATAATGGTAAACAAATAATATTATACAAATAATATACTTTTAATATATTTGAAATATATATATTTTTTATTTATGATTCACATAAATATATTTTATGTATACAAATAATATACTTTTAATATATTTAAAATATATTTCTATTTATGATTCACACAAATGTGTAGATTATGTCCATCAAATAATGATACAGTTACTTTCTTCCCCTCTTTTTTTTTATTTTTATTTATTTAATTATATTGTTTTACTTTTAAGAATTCTACTAGCTTTAAACTTAAAATTTAACATCTCAATAAATAAATTAAAACTTTGTTGTGTTGGCTCTATTTTTACTTAAGGGCTAACTACACGAATTAAGGAATTGTCAAGGTCCAATTGGTCATCCATGTTATGAACATTCATTAATGGGAGCAAAGAAACCATATTCTAATTCAATTTGAGCAAATTGTTCAATTTTCCATAGTATGAATCCTTCTCAATGCGCTCATATAATCACTTTCTAACTCAATCCGACGAAATATCCCTCCTAGCATAAATAAAGAGTTGAAAACTATAATAAACAACGCAAAATTGAGCTATGAAACTGAATATTCAACCAACCTTCAACCTTGTAACCAAAGCCCCATAACCCTTCATTCTCAAAACGATCCTTGCCATGACTTCCCATAATTATCTACGACCATTACCATCCAAATCAATTTTAACTAAAACTCTCAACATTATATTCTTCCCCAACCCACCAAAAAAAAAATATTAATTTTAATACAATGAAATTTCATACCAACAAAGCAATCAAACACCTTTTGTTCAAATACTACCTGTGTAGTTCTTCTTGAGTAAATGTCAGCACTGAACTCCGATGGTCAACTAATAACTCTTTGAACTCTAACAAATATAAAAATTATAAAATTAATATTACATTTTAATAGAGTCAATAACACTAATAAAAAACATACTATATCTCTATAATAAATAAATTAATATAAAAAACTTCCCTGCCGACTAGAAGTCTAGAATTAACAAAACGGGGTTATGAGTAATCTGTTACGTTGACATGCAACGTAACGTAACTGACAGGCAGGAGCTCAGAAGCAAGCAGGGAGAAAAGAAGAAAGAAGAATTCTGAAATAAAAATACGGCATGGCATGCGGTTCACCAAATTGAAAGTGACGTTTTATCGCGATTATTCGGTCTGTATATATCTCTTATCTCTTTCGAAAGAAAAAAAAAAAGTAAAAAATCGCGAGATTTACGACGCGATTTTGCCTCGGATTTCAATGCAAAAAGGCTGCATTCCTTTACCAATCGTCAGACGTGCATTTACTATTTCCTCATCAACTGGGAACTTATGTCATCACCACTTGTTCATTGTAGTACATTCTTTATGGCTTTACTGCCAAATTTACGGAAAATGATACTCCATTTTATGTGTTAGAATTCAATTAACGAGATTTTACAGAATTTATTTATAATTTAACTATTTATAATATTAAATTTAAAATTAATATGTAAAATTTATATTAAAAGTATATTAAATACAAAAAAAAATTAAATTTAAAAATTATAAAAAAATGCTAATAGATCTCGTAACGAAGAGATATCAAGTTTACCCTAAAAGTGGTGGCTAAGTGAGTGGACGTGGTGCATGATTTTTATATTTGAAGGTCATGAATTTGATTATTGTTAAGACGTTCTTAATCAAGCCCGTCGCACATGATCTTCCTAGTGCGGTTTATATCTCTTGTGTTATTTGTGAGTTATTATATAAGAGTAAGATTTATTTTGTGCACATTTTTAGAAATGACTATGTGTTTTTCTCGTCACGAAAAAGAGAGGAAAGTAGATATCAAGTTTACTGTTATACAAATTTGAACAGTGAGGTTAACATAGCAACACCATGAATTCATAGATACCGCATACATAAAAGAACAAACATATTCCAGAATGGAATCTAATCTTTCTGAGGTGTTACATTGGAATCCTAGGTCTTTTATTCTTTAAAGAGTATTTGTCAGTGGAATATATATAATAATATGTAAAATGGAAGATGATTAGATTTTAGCTATTAATTAAACACTAATTAATCCAATGGGAAATGAGAAATCATTGACAAAACAACCCCCACTTTCCTATATATATATATCTATCTGTTGGCCTGGGGACCATATATATGTGTAAATATCATCCCATTTAATAGTCCATTACCAAAAAGCCAGAATGTCATGCCAATAATGGAATCCAATATCGTTGTATATATGTGTGAGATGATTCAGATGAGAAGTGAGAACAAGTTCTAAGATTAAAAGTGAAAATTGATATGATGTATTTATTTAGGTAAATTAACAGCTGAATGCTGTAAAAAAAAAAAAGATTGAATCAATTTTATAAATATTACAAATTTAAAATTTGCAATGATTATAAATTTGATCTTAAAAAAAATTAAAACTCTCAACTATTAATAAACCTTGATGAAAGGCAATGAAGGTCTCCATCTGTAGAGGTGGTCTGTTTGTCTCCATTGGGATACAAACAAGTCATGAAACAAAAGAAGCCTCTTTTGTATCCAGATCTGGAAACATAGGAGGAAATGAAGGCATCCATTAATCTATGCATGCCTTCAATTTTTTTTTTTTTAAAACAATTTCTAAAGAAAATAATTATAAAAAAAGTCATATTAAAATTAAAGTTAGTTGTTATTGTTGTTGTTATGATGACACTGAAGCCATCATATAGGATGTCACATAAGAATGAAATGGCTAAATCATTCATTTGTAAGGGCAAAATGTTACTAACCTATAAAAATAGTTTAATTGATTATTTTTTTTTTCAAATTCAGAAATCTATTTACAAACTTTTTTAATTCAAGAATTCAATTTTATATAAAAGAAATTACTTAAATCAAAATATTTAATTCATTATTTGATCTGTGGATAATAAGTTTTTGAAAATAATTAATATAAAGACTCCCTTACATAATAAAGATAATATAAAAATTCATGTTCTATTCATTTCTCCCAAAATTGTGTGAAAAATTAAATACTTAACAAAACCAACGAATTCATTTTTCAAAATCGAGAAATTTATTTTCCATTGCAATAAATTCTCCATTAATCAAATAAGGAAAAGTATGTTTTTTCTAAAACTTTGAGGCTAACCAACAATCATTATTTTTGGTTTCAATCAGTTTGATTCTTTTTATTAAATGATGAAGGAAACATTCATCTACTACACAAGCTAAGAGTGTTGCTCTTATATAATAGCCATCAAACTATACATGAGAGATAAATACATTAAAAAGACTTTATGTGACTTTTTTTTGAATAAGACTTCATGTGATTAATTCAACTAAAAAAAACGTTGATAATAATTAAAATTGTGATCTTTTAATATAAAAACTACACTATACTTTTTTCAAGTCCAGTCACTTTGACCCCATGAACAACTAAATTGGTCACATTTTAAATGGGACGTAAAGACCTTTGGGGTTGGAGATTCAACCTTTTGAGAAGAAAGTTTGGTGACTTTATTCTAATACCAAGATAAAACGCCCCGTGACAATTTTGTTGAGAGGAAGGCGCCACTCACCCAAACAATCACTTTTTCTTCTTTTCAGATTTAATAGTCTTTAGCAATATTGGCCATTACTTTCTTAGATTCTCACCAAAAGTAACACTCTACACACTTCACCACCTTTCTGCCCTACCCTCAAAATTAAGAAAAGACAACACAGAAAAAAAAAAACATCACACTAATTAATGAATGTCACATGAAACCAACCATCGCATGTTAGTGTTTTGTCATGCCATCCAGTTTGTTTAATTAGTTCCCATGATGAAGAGATTAGCTAGAGGGTGATTAATTGGAGGGTGACTAAGAAGGAATAATCTGTTTAGTTTGATCCAATCACTAAGCCCATTTTAGGGTCCATTAATTTGAGCGTGACAATTAAGCACTAATTAAAGTCATCAATCATTAGGCTTTTAAAGCTTCACATTATCAAACACTTTTGTTCTGAATGGACGCATCTTTTTTCTGATAACTTTGGGTGTTGGTTTCTGGGTAGACCAACTAAGAAAAGTGTTATTCATTGAGTTAATTCTTTGGACGAGTTTAATAAAGACGGATTCGATAGAAGTTACGCAAAAAATTATAAAAAATTAATGGATAGGCAAGAGATTCCTAGTTCGACTTAGTTAAGGTAATTGGAGACATTTTGAAATGTGATGAGATTATCCCATCAAGTATAATATGTGTGTATATTGGAAGATTTTGAAAATTGAAAATCTCATACTTGGGTTACAAGTGTTTGAATCACATGGACCTCTCGATGGAATTCGGCATATAATTTTGAGTGTTGGTTTTTAGGTAGACCAACTAAAAAAAGTGCCATATAACGAAATTTTTTAATTGGCTTAATTGAGAGTGATTCGATAGTAGCTCTCTAGAAAATTGTAAGAAGCAGATTGTTTAGGGATCTCGGATCCCCACTTCCACTTAGTTGACGCAATTAGGGGATCTCTAAAGCAGAATTAGGTTTGTATGTTCTGTCAAACATATTCATTGATATGCTAATATATGTGCTGATTAAATAACTTTAGAAATTAATAATGTCGGCCCATGTTTGGGTTACAAGTATTTTAAACTCCTATTGGTGGAATTTGATTGACATTAGTTGAGTGTGAATCGATGGTAGCTCTTTAGAAAATTTATTTTTTTATTTTATTTATTTATTTATTATGCATGCCATGAAAGAAAAAGGTGACACAATGTGGAAATTATCTAAAGGAAATGTGGACCATGGACTTAATTGTATGGGCATAATAAAGATATTACAAGTTCAAACTGTAGACTGCACCCAATGCCCACTACTTCATATGCATAATTGTTAGCAGAATTGTTGCCTTTGCTTACAATCTTTCTTGTAAGTGTGAAATGAGAGCAACCCACTAGCCTTTTGAAATATATATGGAATATGTGTATAGTACATCATGCTATTTATAGCCCAATAGGCACATATATATGATTGTCTTATGTTTTGTTGTTGTTAGTTGGAGAAGAGACACCACTGTACTATTTTCACTTTTGTGGTAATGCACCAATCTTCAAGGTTCCAAAATTTCTAATGCTCAATACTATTCCTTTAAATGACCCACTTTAGGTGACTTGAGCTGTCTTCTTCTATTTTCTTTTTCATATAATATTCAATATTTCCATTAATGTATGACTAATTTAGATTCGACTCGAATCATGCTTAGAGATTTAGGAAAAATATTGTACAGAATCCTTTAACAAGACGCGGACATACATAAGTTCAACCTCGATCATGTAATAAATATATGCATGGTATGCTGCGTATATGCATTGAGTGAAACAATCTAAGTTAACTTAAAACCTTATGATTATCGAGCCACTATTTAACTAACTCAGTTGAGATTATCCTCACTCATTAATTATTCAAGTTACAAGAACCTTGAGGAGTTGAGGTTACAACCCTTTGGTCATGAATTCAAATTTTAAAACGAAAATTATATCGTATATATATATACTTTTTTGAAATAAAATTATATTGTATATATGTCACAAGTTTATGAAACTCTCAAATGTAGCGTCAATAAAGTGGCAGCTATGTTGACACGTATTGAGTAGACAAGCACACCTATTCTACTCCGTGTATCATGTCCACTAAACCAATGTGGAGAATTGCTTATAATGCAATATACTAATGGAGCATCAGTCGATACTAAGGCAAATATTTTTTTTTGAATGATAGAAAACCTATAATCACTATTAAAGAATGCGCACTAAATAAATTCCGCTCCTATATGAGATAAATCATTTTTAAAAAATCTTGTTTGACAACTTTAACCAAGATGACGTTGGTAAGAAACAAACTTGTGGCTATAAGTAAGAAGTTTTGTACTCCCCCAAACCCAGTTTATCTGTCCTACTCACTATCTATTAGTCAAACAAACTCTTTCTACTGTGTTTATTAGTATTTTTAGTGTAGTTTCTAAATATATAAATTTTGTATACTAATACTAAACTTAATATAATGAAAAATTGAATTAAAAATAACTTTAGTCAAACCACGTTAATCTTCGACACATAAAATATGACAGAGAGAGTATTATATAGCTTAGAGACAATTACGATTGGTTGTAACACTTATGTATACACACACATAAAGAGAAAAAAAACTGACTACATAGATGAAATATGATTCTGACGTATGATAATCTGGATAAAGTGAGTGTTGGCAAGAATGCATAACCACTCTTAAACGGAGGGAAAACTTTCAAATTTTCTTTCAAGCATTATACACTTTACATATGGTATTACAAATTAAAGAGCATGACATAAGCGATGGGCATTTGGAGCATAAGAACATAGGACCCATGAAATTAAAATAAAAATCAGCTAATAAACTAGGAATACATAAATATATACTTCAAATTCAATGGATCATCGTCTTCCCCAATCCACGCTCCTCCATGGACAAAGGAAGCGTGGGGATACTCTGTTCATGCCTGAAAAAGTTATCCGGATCAACTCTGCTCTTCACCCGAACCAATCTATCAAAATTCTCCATCTTAAAATACTTATTCCCCCACGCCATAGCTTGGATAAAGCTCTCATTCCCGCCCTTACTCATTCCCAAATCAAGATCCCTGTAATTCACATACGCCTCTCTGGGAAACATGGACGCGAAAGGGGCCATGTAATTGTACAATTTCCTCATCCAATCGTAGTGCTTCGATTCCGATTCCGGCGAGGCGTCGTTCCAGAGGGTTAAGTATTGGATCTTGAAGATGACGCCTTTCCGGTGCGGGAATGGGGTTTCGGTTTCCGGAATCTTCGCCATCATGCCGCCGTACGGGTTCCAGATCAGCAGCGGCGAGTCTTCTTGGAGGAGGCGTTTCCAGAGGCCTTCCAGGCCGGATTCTGGGATGGGGGCTCTTATGAAGTCGGATTTGGCTTTGAAGAAGTTCTTGAAGAGGGATTTGCCCTGGAGGAGAGTTTCCGGCGGGGTGTTTCTTGGGTATCCGGCGATGTAGAGGATGGATTGGATCCAGGTCATTTCGAGGCAGTCTTTTTTGGTTAATCCGAGTTCTGGGAAATTTTTTGTCATAATTTGGAGGAGACGGTCGGATTGGCCGAGAAACAGGGCGTTATAGGCGGTTTGGATGGTTCTCTGGCCTTTCTTGGCGGCGTTCACGGCGGAGATGACGACTCTGATGAAGAGATCCTCGTCGAGTTTATCGGCGGCGATGGTTTGCCACTTGTATAGGAGTTTGGTAGCGCCGTCTTCCAGGGTTTTGGGAACGGTGAAAACGGTGACGGTGGAGGGAACCGGCACTAACCTTTTTTGAAAATAAATACAGAATAATTTCAGATAGCAGTTGCTCTTACATGAGTCACATAATTCACTGACAGCTTAACATGGTGAACTGATAAGTTGCCCAGGACAGGCACTAACCTTAATTTCCACGAAAGAATGATTCCGAAGCTAGCGCCGCCGCCGCCGCGGATAGCCCAGAAAAGCTCCTCCCCCATTGCTTGCCGGTCGAGAATCTTTCCATTAACATCGACAATCCGCGCGTCTTCCACGTTATCAGCTCCGAGGCCGTATTTTCTCATCATGGACCCGTACGCGCCGCCCGTGATGTGCCCGCCGATGCCCAGGCTGGTGCAGAGCCCCGCCGGGAAGCCGTGGGTGCGGCTCTGCTGAGAAATCCGGTAATACACTTCGCCGACCGTCGCCCCGGCCTGGGCCCACGCCGTGTTCTCCTCTATATTCACCTCAACCCTCCTCAGCTTCGCCAGGTCAACAATCACGAACGGCGACTCCATCTCGGAGATATACGACAGGCATTCATAATCATGGCCGCCGCTCCGGACCCTGAGCTGAACTCCAAGCTGCTTGGCGCAGATAACCGCCGCCTGCACGTGGGATTCGACCAATGGGGTGAAAATAAGTTTGGGTTTCGGGACAGACGGTACCAGACACCTCAGGTTCTGGGCCGTCGACTGGAGAATTGGAGTAAACGAAGCGTTGTTTGGGGCGAAGAACGCCGCCCCGAAGGGCACAGTGAAGTCAGAGTTCACACAAACACATTGGTAAAAACTTTCTTGGAATGATGAATCTGAGAAAGCAAAGGAAGTTGAAGATGATGCAGTGATGAGGATTGTGAGAACCCTTAGAAACCATGAGGAGTTTAAGGTTAAGGTTGCCATTTCTTTGGTTTTGGTTTCGGTGTGTTTGTTTTAGGTTTGGGCTGTTTAGGGGTTTATATATATGTGCATGTGTTGGAGTGTGGGTTTTGTGATGACTTCATATGACACAATGCAGATGTCAATTAAGGTTTAATTAAGAGTAATGATTGTATTAACAAGATTATTAGATTTAGTAGGTAGAGGTAATTTTGCAAGGTTTGTCTCCAGTTCTTGGACACTTTTGACCACACAATGTAGCAACTTGGAATCTTTCTTGCCTTTCAATTAAAACTTTAATGGAAATGATGGTTACAGTGTATTTAGTAAGTGTACAACTTGGTTTGCTTAGAATAAAATATTACCCTCAATCAAGATTAATGGTGAGTGAATCGCAGATGGATACTTAGGCACCCAAAGACGAAGAAGGGTAGTATGTAATTGATGAAATGCTTTAGAGAGTTGAAAAATTAAGTATAGATAGGTAGATTTTAAATAGGGCAACCTTTCGAATTGCGAATCATGAACAGGCAAGAGACAACATGTCAAATTGAAACATATTAGTAGTCTAAGAAAAAGAGAGTTTCACGAAGTTGAAAATAAGCATACATAGACAGATTTCTAATTAAATAGGGTAACTTTTCGAATTGACAATCATAATGGGCAGGCAAGAGACAACATGTCAAACTGAAACAAATTATATATAATGAAAGTAACCTAAAACATGAGCTGAAAACGGAGTTATCAGAGAGTAAAACAAGTATCATGTATGTTGCGCGCTATTAGGTGAAATTAAATAACATGAATGGTGCACTTTAGACAGTGACAATTTAGACGCCGAACACATCACTAGTTTATTACGGTCTAACTTAAATAGCATGGGACACGATGAATCCCGCATGGATAAACTAAGGATCACCTTACAAGATTAAATATTCTCGAGTGACCAATACTCACTAAGTTTTCAAAACATTAATTTTGTTACTAAGTAGTTGACGTGGTAAATACACTAGGGTCTCTAATATGCCTACGTATAGTCTACCAAGTAGATATGTGAGCTCAGATAGCTTAGACGGTGGGTCGGAGGTTCCCGAGCTAAGATATATTGTTAGTGAAAAAGTTCAAAAGCCCCTTCTTTAGGCCATAAAGGCGCCTTATATAAAGGCCTGGAGGAGACACATGTCGGGCGCCCGGCATGTGCACCACGTGTCCTGCATGCATGCACGGTCTTGAACAAGGACAATCGTGTCCTGCATGCATGAACGGTCTTGAACAAGGACAATAAAGGCATGGAAGAGACACATGTTGCGCGCCCGGCATGCGCACCACGTGTCCTGCATGCACGGTCTTGAACAAGGACAATCTCGAGAGGTCCACGTGGAAGGAGATTCCTGATTGCCGTATCATTAGGATAAGATCGGGGTGATGTGGTTTGTTCGGGTGTGCTCCTTAAACAATGAAGGTCTTTGTTCGGGATAAACCATCCGACCATACAAGGTCGATTCCTAAGTTCTGAGCATAGAGCGTAACTATTAAATTCCCTGTAATTATTCCTTGACTACACTCGGGTCGGGTTAGATTCAGTGAGGTCAGTTGTGTTCGAGAAAAGGACTTCTAGGCCACATACGTATATACCGAGCAGGTTTGTGATCGTACGAGCGAGGGATATACCTATAAGTAGTCACATATTATCAAAAAAAAATACTTCGCAACAAATTAACAATTACACTCTACCTAGCTAGTAAGTAGCTATATATAGAACTAAAAATCTCACACCACTAATCCAGAATAAATCCTTACCTTATCGTAACAAGTACTCCCCCAAGCCCAAACTTTTAATCCTCTTTCAACAAAAGCCAATAACATTTTTCATATTATTGTGACTTAAAGATTGGACATTGTTTAATTTCTTGGCCGCCGACAGTGTAGTGGAGCAGTTTATATCAGCTGTATGTTACTTGAAGAAAAGATATAACTTGCTTCCAAGTTGATAGTATGTTTCCAAGTCAATTCTCTCTCTCCCGACATTAAGTTACAAACAATTTTAATTTTAATTTTTCTTTTTGGTGTGACGATAAAAACATACCATTACTATTTGAGGGGAAAATCACAAGTTTGTTAGAAGTGTGTATTAATAAATTCAACATTGTATTTTCAAAAAAAAAATTGTAACTTTAATCGGTAAAAATCCATAAGAAAATAAATTAGATAAGTAAACATGTCTAAGTTGTTCATAACTAACTAACTTAAACTAGCTGTTAAAGAATCACAAGAAAATAAAAGACAAATAAATTAGTTTAAGTTTTTAATGGGTAACTGATTCAAATCAATAAGACTAATTAATAAGTCAGTCTCACCTACATCAAACTTAAAACTCTGTAATTATTAAGTCAATAATATAACTAAATTAATTGGGATTGTGTGGGTTAACTTCGTGGCTTAAAACAACGACAATTAAGGCATAAAAGACCGACAACCTTTGTCCCATGATTTTGCTTTTTTCCGAACTTTATCCAAATCTGAACAGCTAAACAGATAGCTTTAAGTCAATTCTCTTAGGATTAATAATAATAAGAATATGTATGTGATGACATATGAATTATTGCAATTAATTAAAAAAATGTTTTGATGATCTGTGTGGATCACATGCAACGCATTGGCTGATAGATATGTATGGTATGTGCTTTTTAGTAGAAAAGAAATGATTTTTTTAAGAAAGGAAATGAAATTAATTATCCCAAAAGGGATGGTCAAGTGAGTAGAGTACATGATTTTCCTAATGCGATTTACTTCACTGGAAAACAAATAAGCGAGCTGAGGTTACATAAACCTAGACCATTTAACATCTAACTTCTTAACAATTCAATGTACGTGTATACTAGTTCGTTTCACGGTAGATATGCTTAATCATACAAGCCTAATTGACTTAATAAAATGATAAGTAAAACAAAAAATTAGTACTTAATTATTAGAGTTAATTATTTATAATTTAGTCTACATGCATTCATTCATCATATAAAACAAAAATAAATAAATAAATAAATAAATAAGTAAAATTAGCTAGTTAATTGGCAAGTTTGATCTTGTTGTCACGATTATGCATGTAGTGTGTATAGTAAAATCACTGTCGAAAACATCGTAATCATGAGATCACTACTGAATTGTGTTTGTCTGTTTCAATATATATATATATATACACACACATCACCCACCATTATACCTAACATTTGCTATCTACTATATTTCATGGCTGTCTATATAAACTCCATTGCAATTCAAGTGGCAAGAAATTAAAAATGACTGCTTATTTAACCTAGGAATTTAGGAGGGTTGCTAATATAACTATAACGTTGGAAGTTTTATTATTGTAGCAATTTTTATATATTTGGATCGATCGAGGTCCATTTTGGACTAATACAAGTTTATTTTTAATGTATTGTAATTTTATTTTTAGTGTACGACATGTATATTCAATTTGACATGTAATATACTAAAAATGAATTTGCAATACAAAAATGAACTGTCACACAAGATCAAATCAGTTGGTTCCATCAATCTTCCTAAAATCTTGCTCTAGCAAGAGTAAAATTTGACTTTAATTTAAGTATTACTCAATAATTTCTCGTAGAGTTAGAATCATATATGAATGTCTCCTTTTTATTTGGTAAAATGTAGCTGGGTTTCAAAAGTGCCATAGCTAACTGCACGTCCTCTCTTAGCATGAATTTTCAACTTGGCAGATAGGAGTAGGGAGAAAAGAAAGTTAAATAATCTTCAGTTGGACTTAACCATTTCTTTTTCCTGATTTTTTTAATCAGGAAAAAAAAAAAGATAAAAGGAAACCTGAAACATGCCCAATATATATAACAATATCATGTAGATCAGAGTTGTAGGCCAAACTTGGTAGTCCTTTTTTAATGCGAATATTGAATTATATATTCCTAAGGTATATAGATTATGATCAAGAAATTAATAAATTTTATGAGATATATATCAAATCACATCAAAATCCTTTCATTTAGAATCATAATTGTTGGATTATTGATAAGGTGTACTGTCGAGAAGTAATGAATCAGAAGAACATGAATGTTATTATAGTCGTATTATCTTAATGATGTGAAGATCTAAAGGTCAAATATTATAACTATAGAGTATGAGTTTTACACCGTTTAACTATTCTCAATGTGGATTTTGACTCTGTTCATAGCTACTTTCTCAACCTACTGAAGTACAATGAGTTCAAACCCACTTCCATCATCCATGTGAGAGTGTTAACCGGGACACCGGATGCCGCTAGACCACAATGTCTTTGGCATTCTCAATGTGGATTACTTGTCTAAAATTACAAGAGAAGTTATTACTATTTATACAAAAGTGAACTTTTGTATAGTATTCTTCGATCTAGAGGGGAAATGGGACACAAATACATCCTTTTCTGCACTGCTTCCTATTCCCACTATCTTTCGGCAAATGGACCATGATTCAAAACGACGTCGCTGAATTTTATGAGTTAAATAATATACATTATGAGTTATAATAATGTACATTATGTGTTAAAATAATGTACTTTATATATTAAAAGAATGAAACTTTTGAGATAAAATAATGTACATTATATGTTAGTATAATGTACATTATAAGTTATAAAAATGTATATTGTATCAGATCGCGTGAAAAAAATTACTCAAAACAATAATATTTTTAGACCGTGATTCACACAATAACTATTATTATCTTTAGGTGTCCTTCCCACGTGACAGGATGCCACATGTCCTTACCATGGGCTTTATTCTTTTGCTCCAAGCCCAATATTACTTAATAGAATTACCAATATTTCTACTCCCAAATAAATAACTCGTGCACCATAATTCCAACAATAATTTAAATATTTATTTTTTACAAGTTACAAAGTACAAGTTTACAACCATGCATGAATACTATTTGGGTTGTATCCTATACGATCAACATCAATTTCAATAATATTCTCTGCAACTAAATATAATATATGTGACGGTACTTGATACAAAAGACACTGATGTTGATTGACACCTTAAAAAATCATAGTTATGCCATAAGATATGATAATATATTAATATTTACATAATAAACGAACATTTACATCGATGTTAATGCACTAATGTCATTTGAATAATAATGTATTAATGAATTCATGCTAGAATATTATGATTCCAACATTATTAAGAAAATGCATGCATGTAAGTATTACATCCACATAAAATGCCCACTGCGTTGCATCCCAAAAGATGCAGTCAAATAAAACATTATTAGTGCAATCAATTCAATCATGTCTTGATGTTATGTTAGTAAGGATTGCAAAATTGATCCAATGCAAACATTATTAGTAAATTAATACTTATTTCTATTAGCATTTTATTATAATTTTTAAATTTAATTTTTGTGTTTAATAGTAATTTTAATGCAGTTCCTAAATATATAAATTTTACATAATAATTATAAATTTAATATTATAAAAAATTAAATTTTAAATAATTTTAAATATCATAAAATGAGACGGATAGAGTACATTTTATTCATGTTTTGTGGACCATGGTCCATAGAATAATGATTGGGCCAGAATATACCCTTTGTCTTTGGACCGAAGTAGTTGGGCTTTTGGACGGCCATGTACGTGGCCCACGAGCATGCGCAAGCCCAAAAGAATCTGGAAGGGCATAACTATCCACCACTATATCAACTAGGGTTTTTCTCTGGCAGCTGAGAGTCTGAGACATAGCGCAGCGGAGCAACTCTAGGAGTTTGGGAGAGAGATAAGCGGAGCTGCTTCAATGGCGGACAAGGGGAGCAAAGCCAGGAAGGAGGAGGTCGTCACCAGAGAGTACACTATCAATCTCCATAAACGCTTGCATGGATGGTATATGCTTTTCTCCTCTCTGTATGCGCATTAATCTTTCAATTGAACTTGATTTGCATTCCTTAACACATAATCTGTCTTTGACGCTTATTGTCTTTCTTTCTTTCTGCATTAAAAGTGAGGTTAGGGTTTGTATCGCTGGGAATCTGAAATGTGAAATCTAAGTTTGATTAGGGTTTTGTACTAAGTCATTGAAGACCAATATGTTACATTGTCTTGTGATATCCCACATTGGTGTGCGATTAGAATTGTAGTGGCCATATAAGATTGTGTTTCTACACTGATATGGAACATTTTAGCTTGTTTAGTTCTAATAAGAGTCCAACTTGTATTCCATATTTCCATGTTTGTGCCTCACCCTTACCTGGACATATTTATACTGTAATATGTTGGAGAGAACTATGAAGATTGAATTAAGATGTATGCAGTACTATGTAGTTAAGTATTATATCCATGTGAGCATTCTGTTTTACCCTTTGTATTTTTATTATCGTCGAACTTCAAATATATAATCTGTTTGGTTAAGTTGGTTAATCTCATATTAATAGGGTAAAGGTTGGTAATAAACTTTTGGCACAACCATAATCTACCGGAATAAGTTTATATTTAATGAAAAATATTTATTGTGCATGTATCCTAATTATTTAGGAATTAGGATGTTCCAAAACAAGTACATACCTGTAAGCTACTTTCACTTTACACTTTTTCCTTTTTGTGGTTTTTATGGTTACATTTAGAATTGGCACAATAAGTAGTCTGATTTTATGCACTATCTATCCTTGTAGTGTCAGTTTTTATGTGTGTAGAGTAGAACATTTTTATACCTTTTGAGTTTTGTGGTATATCACAAGTGTCAGAGAACACCCTCCCTGTTTTCTTGTTTCTCATCACGAGTTCTAGCATATCTAGTTATGTCATGCGTTTTTAGTATAATCTTCAATCACACCCTTAACATTTTTATGTGCAGTACTTTCAAGAAGAAGGCTCCCAATGCCATAAAGGAAATCAGGAAGTTTGCCCAAAAGGCAATGGGAACAACTGATGTTAGGGTTGATGTGAAGCTCAACAAACACATCTGGAGCCGAGGAATCCGAAGTGTTCCAAGGAGAATCCGTGTTCGCATTGCACGAAAGAGAAATGATGACGAAGATGCGAAGGAGGAGCTTTACTCATTGGTCACTGTTGCCGAAATTCCCCCAGAGGGACTCAAGGGGATGGGTACTTCAATCATTGACGACGATGAAGAGTGAATAACATCCTCTAGGAGATTTTAAAACATCTACAGTTTTGTTTGTTGAATATTCTAAAGGTGGTGTTGTTCAAGTCTGTTGAATACTCTTATTTTGCAGTCTATGACTCTGTCACATCCTAGACTTTTGTTGTTTGGGTGTTTATCTTATTTATGCATTTAGCTTTGTTAGATGCTTATTATGTGTCCATTACATTCTGCCTTTTATATCTGTTGTTTAAATTTGATGCTACTGTTAAGCTCTGGAATTTGGTTAAGATTTGAAACATCAGCTCATTTAGACTCTTCTAGTTGAGACATAATATGAATTTGAATATTATGTTAGATGCTTATTATGTGTCCGTTACATTCTGCCTTTTATATCTGTGGTTTGAATTTGATGCTACTGTTAAGCTCTGGAATTTGGTTAAGATTTGAAACATCAGCTCATTTAGACTCTTCTAGTTGAGACATAATATGAATTTGGAATGTCATATTATCATCTAAATTTCTTTTAGTTGAGATAGAATACACTTTTTTGTAAGAAAAGATCAAAGAAAATATTTTTAGCCTTTGTCCATTATATGTATGTATGTATAAAATGAAGATATGGTCATCTTGTAAAAAATGAGAAGCTTTCAATATCTATAGAAGTGACATGTTTCTTCTCTTTTTTTTTTTCTTCTTTTTTTTTTTTTGTTTAACTCTCAACCGTTGATTGGATCATATTAGTCTTCACTTTTCACTTTTTATTTGAAGTCTGTTCTGACTTGAATCTCCCTACACAGTTGAACATGAGCAATTTTGTATTCTGCAAATGTGTTTATAGACATTGAACCATCTTTTCCTCTCAATGCAAGCAACTATGACTGGTACAAGGGCAACTCAACTTGAACATCAAAGAGAACAATAACAAATCAGGCGTATAAGGAGAAAAAAGAATATTGAAGCATTTTTGCATAGTGCGCAGAAAAAAAAAACTAGGCAAAAATATCTTCAGTAGTAAACGATATATGCGTACAAGGTTCTTGCTCAGACTGAAGCTGCTCGTAGTTTATTTGACGAGAAGCTTCGTATAAAGCAATGCCAACACTCACTGATAAATTCAAGCACCTAACATATGTTTCAACCATTGGAATCCGGAGAGTCCCTCCGCCATGTGGTTGTGTCTTGCAATCAAGCAGGATTTCGGGTGGCAACCCTTTAGTTTCTGAGCCAAATACAAGCCAATCACCCCTCCTGTAGGTAAAGTCCTGATATTACATAAAATTTATGTCCTTCAATAAAATTGCATTTTAAACCAAAGTACAAAGATTTCTACCTTCTCGTTTGTCGTTTCACTATGTCATAAGAATAAAGTTTGATCTTATATTCCATGGAGTATTTCTTTACTATAAACAACCTCATATGCTAAGTTCACTGGTTATATGCCCTTCTTAAGTCATGCAAGTCCTATTTTGAGACCTCCAAGTCACAACAAATCTGATTAATTTTAAAGTAAAAGCAAGACTCTTTTATCTCTTGATATCAGTCAAGCTGGTACAATTTTACTGAATACTGGACTTGTGGCTGGTCATTCCTATGCGGGGAGTATCCAACTTGAACTCTGGCCCAATTTATTTAGGCCACAGGTCACAAGTTTCCACTTTATCCAATTAAGGTGGTGAGCTAGCTTAGAACCCAAAATTATCAGTTAATTTCAAATTGTGTGTTGTTTACTAATTCTGCTCTTCACTAAACTAGCAAACACTGAATCATAAAGTTGTATATTGCTAGCCCCCTAGTGTTTCTTATAATCATATTTGCTAGCAATTATGACATAATACAGAGATTTTGGAGATAGCCACAACCTTGTTATTCCTGAGTTCTTTTCTAAGGCAAAGAGAGGATAGAATNTTGATTGGATCATATTAGTCTTCACTTTTCACTTTTTATTTGAAGTCTGTTCTGACTTGAATCTCCCTACACAGTTGAACATGAGCAATTTTGTATTCTGCAAATGTGTTTATAGACATTGAACCATCTTTTCCTCTCAATGCAAGCAACTATGACTGGTACAAGGGCAACTCAACTTGAACATCAAAGAGAACAATAACAAATCAGGCGTATAAGGAGAAAAAAGAATATTGAAGCATTTTTGCATAGTGCGCAGAAAAAAAAAACTAGGCAAAAATATCTTCAGTAGTAAACGATATATGCGTACAAGGTTCTTGCTCAGACTGAAGCTGCTCGTAGTTTATTTGACGAGAAGCTTCGTATAAAGCAATGCCAACACTCACTGATAAATTCAAGCACCTAACATATGTTTCAACCATTGGAATCCGGAGAGTCCCTCCGCCATGTGGTTGTGTCTTGCAATCAAGCAGGATTTCGGGTGGCAACCCTTTAGTTTCTGAGCCAAATACAAGCCAATCACCCCTCCTGTAGGTAAAGTCCTGATATTACATAAAATTTATGTCCTTCAATAAAATTGCATTTTAAACCAAAGTACAAAGATTTCTACCTTCTCGTTTGTCGTTTCACTATGTCATAAGAATAAAGTTTGATCTTATATTCCATGGAGTATTTCTTTACTATAAACAACCTCATATGCTAAGTTCACTGGTTATATGCCCTTCTTAAGTCATGCAAGTCCTATTTTGAGACCTCCAAGTCACAACAAATCTGATTAATTTTAAAGTAAAAGCAAGACTCTTTTATCTCTTGATATCAGTCAAGCTGGTACAATTTTACTGAATACTGGACTTGTGGCTGGTCATTCCTATGCGGGGAGTATCCAACTTGAACTCTGGCCCAATTTATTTAGGCCACAGGTCACAAGTTTCCACTTTATCCAATTAAGGTGGTGAGCTAGCTTAGAACCCAAAATTATCAGTTAATTTCAAATTGTGTGTTGTTTACTAATTCTGCTCTTCACTAAACTAGCAAACACTGAATCATAAAGTTGTATATTGCTAGCCCCCTAGTGTTTCTTATAATCATATTTGCTAGCAATTATGACATAATACAGAGATTTTGGAGATAGCCACAACCTTGTTATTCCTGAGTTCTTTTCTAAGGCAAAGAGAGGATAGAATGTCTTACTTTTGCAGTAAAATTTTCAATTTGGAGAATCTGAACCCAACAAATGTAATAACACAAATGCAGTACTTACTGAATGTATTGTTGTCCCTCTCTTAGTAAATGCCAAAAGCCTCTTGTCCCCAGTCTGTAGTGGAAAAATATTTATATTAATAACCCATGAATTAAAAATGAAAGAACTAAGAAGGGTTTTAATTTCACTGATTAAGATTTGAGGGAGAAAAAGACACCTGTCCGCTGAAATAGTCCTGAAATTCAGACCATGATTGATGCACTTTTACAACAACATATCTGATGTGAAGAGTTAAAATTTGAAAACTTTGTTACAATACCAATTTAAAATAAGCAGAGTACAAAATGTATACATGTCCAGTTTATCACCTCTCCCTTTGATCCAATTGTGCATGCATGAATGCCCAATTTTATGCACATCTAAGTTTATCATATTTACTTTCTCACTCACTAATTTTGACACTCTTCTCTAAGTACATATAGTCTTCAAAGAAAAATGTAAGAATGACTAGAAGTAAAATTCACCATGTAGAGCTTGCCAAAACAAATATTTGGAGAAAGCGAGAGAGAGAGAGAGAGAGGGTATGTGGTGTTGCATACAGTATTGACTACAGAGGAAAAGGGGGGAAGATGAACGGCAGCCAGACATTCAAAGCTACAGATGCAGAAGCAGACAGAAGCCCAAAATACTAATCATGCCTTCTGACTCTTCTAAGTGATGCATTCATGCTTTTTCTGACTCTTCAGAGTTGCTAAGTAGAGTCTTCATATTTGTTATCTTTTGTTATATGCTGCAATACATATCCTAAGTCTTAGTACTTATGCTATGAGTTCTGGATTTCTTCAAAGTTGTGTATCCCACTTGGAGTGGACTTGTTTTCTAGGATAGCAGTGCAACAAAAAGTCTAGGCCTACTATATACAGTCTCTTGTAAGGAAGGGGGTGTGGAAGTCGACATTGTATCTTTTTCATATGAAGATGCTTGAGCTCTCTTGAGTTCCTTGAAGGCTATTCTCTTCATTCTTATCATATTGTTCTCTTCTCTACCTTGTTTTATTTATTACTATACTTGTTTCTCTCAGTTTTTTCAACAGTTCAACTCATTTCTACATTAAAGCCTCTGCAGTTGATTTGGCCATAAGGCCAACCTGCTGCATCAGTTTGCTATGGTAGAAATTTCATGCCAGTATTACACAATAGTAATAAGCACTAAAAGGCCAAAATTTAAACAATCTATGAAAATAAACAGTATTAATATGAACAAATACAGATTACAAAGTGCTGCAAAGGATACGGCCAGTAATCCAGTCCTGCACGCTTTAGCTTTGTATCATCAATTTGAAATCCTAATGGCTGGAAAAGGCATAAAGCTAAGCTGGTTATAGTTGCCAACATGGACTTCTTATTAAGAAATTAAAGTATCTACATAGCCTATTCAGCTAAAAAACTCCGTATATAGCTACCTCAACCAGGTGGAGTTTAACACCAGATGCTGCACAAGTTCTCGCAATACTTCCAACATTTCCAGGAATCTATCGGAGGCAAGGGATCAGTAGGCAGTTAATGTTACCAAGCTAAAAGAACACATTTTATATAGTTTTTAGTTTTTTACACCGATTGGCTCCCTGCTACAACATGAATGTGCCAAATACATCACTGACATTGACAACAAAATAACAAGGGCAGAATTGTAGAGTGAGTGCAAAAACATAGTGTACCAAATCTAATCTCACAATTTGCCTCCAGTCCTCCGCTATAAGCAACAGATAACCAAAAAAAAATCCAGATAAGTTCACCTTAAATCAGGCTGATTGGTTGGGTTATCAAACAAGTATATATTGAACTTTGAACTTATCAAAATACAATCCCAGGTTTTCAATTGCTCAACAAAAATCACAACAACTCTTTCAGATGATAAGCCACTAATTTTCATTACTTGGAGAAAAAAAATACAGAGTAGATCTTCAAATTATCTTTGATATTGCAGATGTTCTGATAATTTCTCAAACAAAGCCCAACATAAAAAATTATATAATTTTGTTAGCTTTTCTTTCTCCGTGTGTGTGCCTGTCCTGATGGACTAATCGAACTGAGTACTTCTTTCAAAAACTATCATGTTTGGATTGTCTACAGTTCATCTTGAAATGATAGCTATTATTGACATGTCCAACAGGTTATGCAGTGTTTATAACAATGCAGCAACAAAAACCTTCAAATTTGCAGACAGAGGAACCACTGCAAAATGATTCATAGAGAATACTATCATGTCCTAAATATGAAATTATTTCTTGTGCAGCTGTGATTTATGACTGCATAGGCATTTAAAACATAAAAAAAATACGGAGTAACAATTACAATAACAGATTAGGAATTCACAGTTCGGTTAGCAACCTGAGGAGAAACTAAAACCACTTGAAGAAGGCCATTCTTTGAAGCCTCACTCACAGCCTCACCAGCTCCATCAGGCAAGGCTTTCACACTGCTTTTTTCAGCTGCAAATTAGAACAGAAAGAGAACAAAAAATTATGTGTACCTAAACTTTACAATGAAGCTTCGCACTCATATTTACCGAAGAAGAAGCTAGAGTAGGAGTAATAGGCGGAATTACTTACGCAGTGAGCAGAGTGGAAAAAAAGGAGAAGCAGAGCGCAATATAGGGAAATGGAATCTGTGGTGGAGCTGATGAGGCAAGTGAAAAGGGCGGAGGAGAGAGGCTTTGGAGGCGAGATTGATAGGTACGGCAATGGCGTTTAAGGCTTTCAAGCCAGTTGTCATGTCTATCGCCGCCGGCGACTCGGCGATATATTGCCCGTTCCTCTTGCCTAGTGGGCGATATATAGCTCAGCCTTATCACCAGCATTCACCAGTCCAGCATCGCGCTACAAGAAGTAAAGAAATGGCCTACGGGCTACAATGTAAGGGATATGTCTAAAATATACCGACTTTTGTGCAATATTTATGTCTGTTAAGATATTGAGTCATCATAACTCATATCTAACTAATTACTTTGTTCGATTAAGGTTTTCAATTTTTTTGAGAGTAGAAATAAAGAAATCAACTGAGTAAATGGATGGAACATTATTTTTGTATTTTTCTTGTTAATTTGGGATAATTTTAAGATTAACTTATTATTTATATTTTTTTTATTTGAGTAATTCATTTAGTATAATTTATTTTTTCTATATAATTTGTGAGTATTACTTCAAAAGTATAATTTATGAGTATATTACAATGAGCAGGACAATATATACCCTTAATTAATAACATCATACTTCCCTCATCACTTAAAAAATAATAAAAATTAAGTATAGGAAATGAGTATAATCTTTTATAAATTTTATTAGTTGAATAAATCAATTCATTTTGATTAGTTAATAATTTGTACTAAGTATAATAAATTGAATGGTTTTGAAAAAGCTATCATAATTCAAGTCAAAAAGCAACTCAATTACACAACTATTACTAGGAGGATTATAATATTTTTTTTTAAAAGAAAGAAAAAAAGAGGAGTGGTAGACTTTTGTATGAGGGCTGAAGAAAGAAATAAAGGCAAATTCAGGGACCTAGAGTGCAACTTCACTACATAAAATCCAATCCTGCAAACCCTAAAGCTCAAAAGTCACATGGTCTCCTTTCCTCGTCCTATCATTTAACATACCTTGTATCCAACCCGACGAAGAAGGGTGCGTTGCCATCACACAATATCTCGCCTGTATGTCAGTACATGTATCTCTGGTTTGCATCCCGATCATCCTTTCTTGCACTGATCACAATCCAATCGAAGACAATTCTTGATTTTCCTTTCCAGGTAGAAAATTTTGAGGATTGCAGATAAAAAAAATTGTTTTCGATTCTAAATTCGTGTAGCTAAATTATAACTATGGGTTGAATTGTTCTTATTTGTAGTTTTGTATCTGATTGTCAAACTTTGGATGGTAGAATTATGAAAATACTTATTGAGTGGGGTTGTTGGAAAATTTAGGGGTTTTTTTTATATAAGCGTTTTCAAGATCATTACTTTCTTCTCCCTCGTCGTTTTGGAACAAATTTTGGCTGTTCTGGTTTAATTATTTTCCTTTGGGAGGGCTACACAAGGTATGAGGTTGTTGAACCATCCCATCCCACACAAAAAAATGATGTTTGTTAGTTCAATGCATTTTATACAGATGATTGTTGGCAAGCAGTGTATTGGTGTATGGTTTTGTCAGTCATATATGCATCCTTGTAACTATTTTGGGTTTTGAGCTCCGATTTTTTCATGGGGGAAGGATCTTGGTTTTGTTGGATTGGGCTGGCTTTGTTGCCAGCTCAAATTATGTATTTCTGTCTCTAAATACCTTTTTAGTGCCTGCCAAGCAGTGAAACATTGTGGTGACCAAAAATTCGTAGTAGAAGTTTTGCCAATGGAGAAAGCAAAAGATCCTAGCCTCTTTGTTAATGATGGTTCATTCATGGAGAGGTTTAAACAGCTTCAACAAGAGAAGGATAAGGAGAAGGGGAAGGGGAAGACAGACACTGAATTAAAGAGTTCAAAAGTAGCTTCAAATTTGTCAGGAACTTCATCTCCCAAGCTTATCATTAATAAAACAAGCTTTGCATTAAAGGGCAATGAATCTCGAAAGCCCACTCCTGCTCCTTCTGGTGGGAAACTTGCATTCAGCCTAAAACAGAAGTCTAAAATTGTGGCACCTTCTGTTAAGTTGGGTGAAGATGAGGATGAGAATGAAAAGGATGCTGGAAATCCTTCTGGAGATGCCCCATCTAAACGGCAAAAGTTGGATGAGCCCGTTGGTTCTGTGCAATCATTGAGGCAATTTGATGTTGGTAATTATTTATATTATGAATGCTTGAATTTTGGCCACCATATTACATCTTGTAAATGGTTTTTCCACAACTTTCTAATTTCTGCAGTTCTGCACCTATGTGTGTGCATTACTATATTTAGAGTAATAACTAATTCAACCAAAATGGCAAACCTTTCTGAGTTTCTGTAAATATTTTCTTGATATTCATAGTTTTAACATCAGAAATCAAAAACCATTATAGTCTAGAGGGATAAGTTTGTGACTTTAGATAAACGGTCATGTGTTCAATCCCCATTCCCCTAAGTTGTACAAAAAAAGTTGTTTTAGAAGTGCTTGTTATAATGCAACTTTGATCTGAAAACTAGTTTTGATTCCTTGTCTTTCTGGATATGCAGATAGGGAATTTCTTTTAGTACTGTTCTTGTTTTAAATTCAATTTTGCTATCATATAGAGAGTAATAGTTTTGCAAAAATGTTCCCTTGGTTGCAATAGAAGAATTTCTATTGGTGTTTCTCTACTTGAGGTGATGGATAAGTAGAGGACAAAACATTCTTGAATTATTCTTGTCTGATGAATGCAGTGTATAACTTAATCTCTGTCAACATTGGTGGGAAAGAGATGTTCAATGAAAGATTTGGAAAATTTCGCACGCCTGCTACAAGAGTAATTTACATTCACTTGTTCATGCTCTCGGTATTAATCAGTTCTTTAAGTGACATGCAGCACCACCTCCGCCAAGTGATCCTACAGTGAAGAAAGTTGCAGACAAATTGGCAAGTTTTGTGGCCAAGAATGGAAGGCAGTTTGAGCATATTACACGCCAAAAGAATCCTGGAGACACTCCCTTTAAGTATGCCCTTGCAACTTTTTTGAATGGTTATTTGTCTTTTGTTCTGATTACATGATCCCATTTTGGTGATCTTTGCTTCACTTTCTGTCTTGTGTTATTAGTGGAATTCTTGATTTTCAAAAAATCCACTCCCTGACATTTTGGTGGGTTGTAAGTGCCTTGTGTTTGTGTTCTGAAAATCGACCGACTGCTGCGGTATTATGGCGTTGATCCTCATTTTCCAGTATTTGCTCTTGCATGTGTATTTGCATATGCAGTTTGTACATTACCTGGGATAGGTATAGTTTAACGCAGATTATGCTCTTCTCGAATTTTATTTTTCCTTATAGGTTGGTTTGGAGGCGGTCTTTGCCTCCTGGCTAGCTGTAGATGCTTAACTAGTTAGGCCAAGTGTTGACATTGAATGAATTTTTAGTTTGTGGCTAAAATTTACCATGTGTGTATATATTGGTAACTTGTTTGTCTGTCTACTTCATTTAGCTTTGATAATAAAATTTGTAGTTCCTTTTTCTCTTTTTCCTCTCTTTGATGTCCTCTTTAAATACCTGAAGTCTGTAATTTGTTTTTCATGTTCAGTTTGTAGTATATCCTGAAATTTACCATCTATATATATATTGGGCTCTTGCAGGTTCTTATTTGATGAAAGTTGTCCTGATTACAAATACTATGAATATCGGCTTGGTGAAGAGGAAAAGGCTCTGTCACAAACCACTGACTCTCAAACTGCACAAAGTGGTCAGTCAACTTTCATCTTTTGTTCCAAACCTCCTAGTTCTAGACTGCTAGTCATGCATGACTTCCTCTGCTTTTTCCATTTCAATTGTGCTTCTTACTTGTACGTGTTTGTTTCACTAAGTTTGCTTCTCTGTCTCTTACATTGTCTTCTTTTCCTAAAATGATGTATTCTTCTGTCGTTCCGTCACACTGACAGGAGGTACAAAAACTTCTACCTCAAGTTTAAGTAGCGGATCTCAAAGGTCATATCAGCAACGCTCAAATTATCAAATTCCAGCATCAGCTTTGTATGGTACAGCAGATGCTTCTAGAGAGGATGCATCTACTGGAAGATATGGTGAGAGGGTTAGAATGATGCATATTCTTTCGAACATACATTCTCGTCTTGTACTCATTTAGGATCTATTCGTAGGTGAACCTAATCCTCCAACAGCAGCAGATCCAATAGCAATGATGGAGTTTTACATGAAGAAGGCTGCAGAAGAAGAGAAATTGAGGCCCTTTAAGTCATCAAAGGATGAGATGCCTCCACCCCCTTCCCTTCAAGGTTTTTCTTTTGATATTGTTATAATCTACAACTATTGATGCATTACCGATATTGCCGAGTACTTTACGAGTTTGTGAGGATGCATTATTGATATTGCTAACTTCATTGGACCTACTAATTTCTTTGTTTTATGATGCACAGTTTCTTCTGGCAAGAAAGGGCATCATATGGGAGACTATATCCCACCCGAGGAGCTTGCAAAGTTCATGGCTAACTGCAATGATGCTGCTGCGCAGAAAGCTACCAAGGAGATTGCTGAGAGGAACAAAATTCAGGCAAATAATATCGGTCACAAACTGTTATCAAAAATGGGATGGAGAGAAGGTAAAATACTTCCTTGTATGAAAATCCCATACCATTAGCAACCCCGACCAAGTTACTGAGACTGCTGACTTGGTAACTACAAAGTTACAAGTTCGACTCTTAGCCTATTGGTCTTCTTGGTTTGAGCCTATCAACTATGGGCAACCTAGCCTAGTTTACCTACTTGTTGGCTAGAGTCACAAGGCGGGGTTTGTCGTCACTCAAAAATCCCAGACCATTTTATTCTAGATTGAGCAATAACTTGGTCACTCAATTTCAACTACTTCCAATAATCTCTGATCCTTCCTCACCAATCTTTTGTGATTTGCAGGTGAAGGTCTGGGAAGCTCTAGAAGTGGTATTGCTGATCCAATTGCAGCAGGTGATGTAAAGTCAAACAACCTCGGGGTTGGTGCTCATAATCCCGGGGAGGTCACTCCAGAAGACGATATCTATGAGCAGTACAAGAAGCGGATGATGCTGGGCTATCGATACAGGCCAAATCCTTTGGTACGATTCACCACATTTATAGAGACAACAAAAGATTACCTTCAATAAACAAGTTTTTCATATTATATGCCCAACTAACACCTGAAACATTAACATGCCAGCGAAAGCTCACCACATCTCATTTCTATTTTGTTGCAGAACAATCCTCGGAAATCGTATTACTGAGACCGTTTCTTGATCTCTCCAATCGTATCTGCCATGGAATGCTGTAATAACACCTCTGCATCAAAGCACCCCAGCTCAGTCTATATTGTTTTTCAGGAAAAGAATCAACTTTTAAAGTTTGTGTCCTTACAGATTGAATGACTTCCCTGCAAATTTGTACTTACTAAGTGTTGAAATTCAACTTGCTTTCTTATTTATCATAATGGCCCATCTCCAGGTCCTCTTAATGAATGCCTAATCCCATGCCTTGCCCCATCTTTTATTCTTTTATGTTGCTCTTGCCATCTTAATGAACAAATTCAAAAGTGACACTTTTAACCTAAGGATGTGTTTGGAGGTTTCCTGTGTTTGGTTGTGTCTGAAAAAGGTAAACTCTATTTTAATTTAATATGAAACTTTATTTCTGAAAAAAAAAAAGGTTCACTTTTTTATATAGGTCATGGATGACAAATTATAAAATTGAGAAGTCAGTGTCATACAATAGCAATGGATTGAGATAAGCAGAGGACCGCTAAGTCATCCATTAAGAATTTATGCCAATTCTGTAATATACACTCAAAAGAATATTCACAACTTTAGAAATAAATAATATAATTTTAATTTTTTTAAACAAAATAAAATAGATATTAAGGCTAGGATTTGAATTCGTGGCTAGGGTCACAAAACACAAAATAAAGTACACATCATTAAATAGTAACGGTGAATTATAAAAGCAACACTATTGTCAATTGTCAGTCACTCTTAAATTTTACTCATACCAAGTATTTTCCCACTTTAAATTAACCAAATAAATACTCTCGAACAGAAGCAGCCACATTGGTTGCTGCTTCATCTGCCATTTCTGGCTTTTCTTCACGGAAATCTATGCGGATGTCGACCGCAACATCATCAATCAATCCACAGTAAATCTTCTTCCGTTCTTCGTGAAGAAAGAAAAAAATCCCCACCATGTTTAGCTCGGAAGCCGCAATTTCCAGAGAGATGAGCAGTAGCAATACAAGCGCCTTCATGTTTTCCGATAATTCAAGTTACAGGAATTTCATGGCAAATGAGATTCCGAGGGGGAAAGACATCGCGGCTTCCTATCTTTCCCAGCAACACAATCATCAGAGCGGCGGAATGATGCGGTTCCGCTCGGCTCCGAGCTCGTTCCTCGCCGCCATGGTTGACCGCGCGGGGAATTCTTCCTCCGTCAACGGCGGCGATGGCAACTTCACGGCGAATGATGAGTCGGATACCGTGTTCTCTTCGCTTATGAATGGTAACGGGTCCGGGTCGGTTCACAACGGCAACTCGGACTCGCGATCGTTGCGGTTTATGAAGCCGGGTATTGCAGAGGAGAACCAGCGGCGGCGGCGGAGTTCCGGCGATGGGAACGGGAACTGGGACGGAAAGCAGATGGTTTATGAAGCTCCGGGAATGGAGAAGCAACAGCAGATGAAAAATGAGTCCATTCTCGTCAGACAGCGATGTTCGGAGGGTTTCTTCTCTGGTAAAACTCTCTGTTTCTTTTGCTTGAATCCTTGTACAATTTAGTGAATTTACAGAACTTTAAATATTACAGTAGTACTCTACATTTGATGATTACTTTTTGTCCTTTTTCTTATTTTACATTTTGAGTTGTTTGGTTCAACTAAGAAAAAGTAGCATTAGTGGGTATGGACAATTTAGTTCTCAGGTGTTAGATTACATCTTTAAAAGAAGATCAAGTCGTGATAATCATAATGTGATAGCAACATTTAATGTCATAAACTTCTTGTGGGCATTATGTATTGGTCCTCCCACCTAAGAAGATTGAGATGGCAGAATGCACCTTAAGATGCAAGTCAAATTTTTTAGTCATAGTATATAACAACAACATCAAATGTGGTAAGTTTTTTATGGGCATCAGATCCTCCCGCCTAAGAGGACTCGAGTGACAAATTACACCCTAGAACGCAAGTCCAGGTAGCCGTAGTGTGGGAGCGCCACAAAATGTGGTGGGTTTTTTATGGGCACCAAGCACTGTTCCTCTCACTTGAGAAATTGTTTAGTCACTATGATTTATTCCTCTACCATCATGTCGGGTCAAGATGTGGGACATGGTTTGATGATTATGATCAAGATTGGGTTGTGGAAATTTGGTGATGGATTGCAGGATTTGAGGCAATGGGAGAAGTTGGAAACTACAGACACAGTAATGGGGAAGGCAGCTGCTCATCCACAAGTGGGTTCAGCAATCACATAAAGCACTCATCATCTGCTCAACAATCTGCAGCTTCAAATAACCACATGCCCACCATAGCAGAGAACGAATCATGGAATGAATCATCACTGAACTGCTTAAAAAAAAGAACCCAAGAAGGTAACTTCAAGCTGCTCTCTGCTACTTCCAATGGAATGACAACTCAGGTAGAAATTCAATCAATCAATCAATCTGTGTATCTAATAGTCCATATACTACTTCTGTTACTGATTCTTGTCTCTCTTATCAGAATGAGGAACCAAGAACCTCTGCTCCCGGCTTGACACGCCATCTGAGCATGCCCAAAACCGCTGCTGAGATGGTTGCCATGGAGAAATATTTGCAGTTTCAACAACACACCATCCTGTGTAAAATCCGGGCTAAACGAGGCTGTGCCACTCACCCAAGAAGCATAGCAGAGAGGGTATATATAGTACCTTTAATTTCTATCTTTAGCTGTGCTTTAGTTCACATTTTCAAATGCTGCCTAGCTAGAACTATCATACTAAAGTTGGATGTTACTTTCTGTTGATATCTATAGAATAGGCGAACTCGGATCAGCGAAAGAATGAAGAAACTGCATGAACTGTTCCCAAACATGGACAAGGTAAATCTCACAGCTTTGGTTGGTACTATGTATGTGCCTTATTGATCTTCTTTAGGTTGAGCAGACAAGAATTCATGTTGTTTTTCCTATGTTTTCAATGGGCAGCAGACAAATACAGCTGATATGTTAGATTTGGCAGCTGAGCACATTAAAGACCTTCAGAAGCAAGTCCAGGTATCTCTGCACTTTACAGCAAAACTAACTCACATGAATCTCCCCCCAACCTCATAATCTAGTCCAATAATGTTTGCTGTTTTGTTGCAGACACTAACAGATAAAAGGGCAAAATGCACATGTTCAAGAAAAGCTCAACCATAGTCACATGGCAGATCATGGCTTTCCTTTGTACAGATAGCAGAAATAGATGAAGTAGATAATGGAAGGCTAAAAGAAGGAACAATAAAACCTAACTAAGGTGTAGTTTTTAATGTATGCTAACTTTTTACATATAATCTTGTAAAAGTCCTATGTTTATATTTTATAAGGCAACCCAACTGGTCCAATAATATGGGTATCAGGCTCACTTTTTTTGAGTACGTCTGGTTGGGAACTGATCATGGGATTAGGCACGGGTGCTAGTAGTGGTCAAGTTCGTCATCACTTCACTAGCCGTCACTCTCGCTGTGACAAGTAATAATTAATTAATATAAACTACATACTTCTTATTACTAAATTCTCATATTGATCTAGTACATATACGTAGCATATAGAGATATCTATATCTATGGGCAATCTCAACTCGTCGAATTATTGGTTTGGTAATTACAAAATTTTAAATTCAATTATTAATGAGAGCAGTCTATTAGCTTTATTAATTTGAGCAGATCAGTTATGATAAATTACAAAATTTTAAATTCAATTATTAATGAGAGCAGTCTATTAGCTTTATTAATTTGAGCAGATCAGTTATGATAAATTTAAGATGATTTACCTCGTAATTCTTTAACCAAGTAAGATTATAAGGTGATTATATTATTGAATTTTAAAATGTAATAGAAATAACATTTCTTTAAAAAAGAAAAGGAAAAAAAAAAAGAGTAAAATATCTTCCGGCAAGAAGCCGTTAGTCACACGGCCTTCGCCGCCAAGTCCAACTAGACAAAACGGTTTGGAAAGCTGTCAGCCGACTAAAACCATTTTCAACTCCGCCGGCTTTACTATTTGACCATTTCGTCAAACACCTCGTCTCCTCCATCTTCCTCCCATTCATTCAATCAGCCCTAAATCTCCAACGCCTGAGAAGTTCAAGATCTTTTAGCGGCTTTAATTTGACGATCGGTTCTTCGTCTGATTTCCGCGATGTCGAGGATGTACGGAGGCGGAGGCGACTACAATCAGAAGATCGACTACGTGTTCAAGGTGGTGCTGATCGGAGACTCGGCGGTCGGGAAGTCGCAGCTCCTGGCGCGGTTCTCTAGGAACGACTTCAGCATCGACTCCAAGGCCACCATCGGAGTCGAATTCCAGACTCGGACGGTCGTCATCGATGACAAGAGCGTCAAGGCTCAGATTTGGGACACCGCCGGCCAAGAGAGGTTCCGTTACTACTACTACTTTTCCCTATTCTGTACCGCCTGTTTGTCGCGTTCGTTTATCCATGAATAAACTGAAATTCGGAGTAATTTTGTTATGCTTGAACTATTGCTTAGTTGTATTGTTGTGGCGATTGATCTAGACTTTTCGCGTATCTCTGCATTGAGATGGATTAAATTTTAGCGGATTATCTTATTTCATGATATGGAAACACGAATGCTTAGTTCTGTGAAAATCCTTGGGCTTTTTGACAGATCTTTATCAAATTATCACCTATCACTGAACTGTGTAGTCTTGCATATTCATATTAGTGCAATCTGATTTAATTTGATTGAACTAGCTAGACAAATTCACATCTTGTCCAACTGGATGTAGTTTCTGATCATCTATTTAATTATTGAACTTGTTTGGTAACAGATGAGAATTTTCTTGTGTCTCCATAATCTCAATGCATCTCTTAGTATGATTTTGATAGCATTTGACATAAGATCATTTTTCAAAACTATCTGGAAAAATAGTTTTGAAATTGGGTTAAACGCATTTGGGAAATGCATTTTTTAGGGAGTTGGACTTGCATTTCCAAACTAGTTTTTACCTATTTTTGTCCGTATTTCAAAATCTTCCTATTTTCATCTGTATCACGCCAAATCTTCCCATTTCAGTCCATTTCCCTTCACAAGAAACTTTATCTTGGATTTCTGCATTCTTCATGTTGTTAATTAGTCTCTCTGAAACTGCATCTTTGTTTGGTTCCAGATATCGAGCAGTGACAAGTGCATACTACAGAGGTGCACTGGGAGCAATGCTGGTCTATGACATAACCAAACGTCAAACATTCGACCATATTGCAAGGTGGTTAGAGGAGCTGCGTGGCCATGCTGATAAGAACCTTGTGATCATACTTGTGGGCAACAAGACTGACCTGGAGAGTGACAGAGATGTGTCTACAGAGGATGCCAAGGAGTATGCTGAGAAGGAGAATCTGTTCTTCATTGAAACATCCGCCCTCGAGTCAATCAATGTCGAGACAGCTTTCCTCAACATCCTGACAGAGATTTACCGGGTTGTCAGCAAAAAATCTCTTGTCGCCAATGAAGAAGCAGAATCAGCTGGAAGTTCATCCCTTCTCAAGGGAACTCAAATTGTTCTCCCTGGGCCTGGACAGGAACCTGTATCAGCTGGGAGTTCATATAGTTGCTGTAGATCTTCATAGAACGGATTCTTCCCAGAATTGGTTTTGCAGTCATATACCAGCATAGGTGAAGCATCTTCTGCTGCATGAGAATACATCTCCATCATCTGATGATCTTTTTGGTTCATATTTAGGTTTTCTGTATGTAACTCTAGGCTTTTCGGCCACGATGATGATTCACATGAAATTGGTAGTTTTAAATGTAATATGATTGATCAATAGTCCACGTTTTTCTAGTCACGAAAAGGGTGAGTTGAACTCAGAACCTTGTGGTTACCAAACCAACTCCGCTGGGAAATTGTCACCGAAGTATGATCTGAGCTGTAGAATTTGTTCATATAGTCGTATGTTTTCAATCTTTCATATATGAATTATAAAGCTTTCTTGAAATTAAACAGCCTTTAGGCTGCTAGATTAGACTGCATATTAAATTTCTAACAGAAAGCTATCAAGTAATCTGCTTTTGTGCAGGTGAAAGTGCTGGTGGCATCATCATATGGATAGCTATAAGCTCTTGGACAAGCATTCTTGAATATACGGGAATAGTTTGTCGGCTGGCATGTTTGCGGATTGCCGAACTCGCCGGTGCAGCAATATTCCGGCTTGTTGAAAGCGTTGCACGCGCTTTTACACGCTATGACTTCGCCGCCGGTGGACCGGACCTGCAGTTCTTGCGGGCACGACCTGTTGAGGTCCCGGAGACACTTGACCTCGGAGCAATCCCCGGATCCGCCGGACGGGAAGATGGATACGGGGACGTTGAAGCCGTCGACGAGGCTGACGTCGTAGAAGTCGAGCGGGCTGTCCAGGGTGAACTCCGCCAGAGACGCCGGCGGGGCCCCACCCGCGCCGTCGCACTGGAGGGTCCCGCCGCAGTCGCCCGTGCCGCAACTCCCTCTCCCGGTGGATTTATCAAACGCGCATCCACTCCGCGGCCAGATCCTCCCCGACCACCCCGCCGGCGCGTCGATCCTCTCGCTCTGCCCCGCTTCCAACACTAACCCTCCTTTCATCAGTACGGGATGCCCCGCTCCTGATTGAATCCCTGGCCATATCGTCACGTTGCATCTATTCTTCAACGTGAAAATCGCTGCGTCAACTCCTGGAAAAATAAGACAGAAACATGTGTTTATAACGTTATAATCCCGCCAAATTAATCAACTGGATTCAATCTTTTAGCCTCGTTTTACTCACCAATCAATGATGAAATGCAGAGCAGGGTGAGAAAGAGATGCATTGGAAATGCCATGATCGAGATCGATTTACAGAGAAGAAACAAGTGAATTGAAATTGATGATCTCCGATCCCTTCTTTTCTTCCTATCTACTTACAACAAACTTCGTTCACAGATTGAATTAATGCAGGCAATAAATTAAAGGGACTGTTCATCACATGCAGAGCTTAATTTTGTGAATTAGTTTTGCATGGAAGAATTTGAGTGGGATGGGATGTATAAATAGATAGAGTGATGAAGAGTTTAAGGCATGCAAGTTATGTATTAATGTTTTTGATTGGCGTAATCAACTCCATCATCATGACTACTGTCGTAAATGGATATTTATGAAGAGTGACAAGTTATTCTATTTTGTTTTGCTTTTCTTAGGGTTCAATTAAACCATCATGTCATTAATTAACACTCCGCATCATTGCCCAAGAGACTCCGGACAACCCGAGTGGGTGGAGCATGCTAGAAAGTCACTAGTTTGATTTTTGTTTACCTCTCTTAGTTAAGCTTCTGGTACAGATTTGTTTGATCTAATAATCTAATATATTTCTTTATGTAATTTGTAAGTTATTATACAGAAGCACTGCACATTCTCGAGCTCTAGGAGTGGTGCAAAGTGGTAAATATGTACCATGTTTGTTAGTTTAATACGGTGTGCATGCTACTTCAATCCTAAAACAATGGAACAATGTAGTACTCATTCAATTCACAATTAAAATTATGTTTTCTCCTTAAAAAAAATGTATTATTGTAACAATCTCTATATTTCATTTTGCATGTCAGTGTATATACATACACACATACACTATTTAATGGCCTTACTTTGAAGAGGCTACCGTTCGAACTAGGCCTCCCATAAGGTAGGTCGGACTTGACTCGGAGCACTTGAACATGAGTAGGGCTAGTGTCATGCTTATTCTAAATTTACAATGAGCAAACACATAACATGCCAATAGAATAATCAAATTATTGTTCAAAAATTTCAGTTATTGATTTTTTTAGTTCATTTTCGATTATGATTGACTAAATGAAATTTTTCGATATCGATTACAATTACAAATTTTATCGATTTTAATCATCCAAAATAATATTTCAATTATTGACCGAACCGCTCCTCACTCTTACCCATATAACAAGCTAATCTCCATTCGGCAGTTGGGCTTAAATTGTCATGAGTTACTTATTCTTTTTTATTTTTTTCCACTTTTCTTCTTTAATTATATATATATGTGTGTGAGAGAGAAATATAATTAAATTAGATACTATAAATTACGTAGTATAAAATATAAAATTTATTGCATGTAATGTATGTTATCTTAGTGGATAGACTTTTGGTTAGTTGGCTGATTAACGAAGGAATATTTGATGACAAATCAAGTGGACTTTTAGATAATTATGATCCAAGGAATAATATTTCCAAATAAATTTAACTTTTGTGTTATATTTTCTTCCCTCAAAGTCCTTTTCTCACTCCTTTTTCTATCCACACGAAATCTCTTTGGAATTACAAAATACAATAAGATGTCCAAAACACACTTTTGTTCAAGACAAGGTACAATTAATGATTTTACCATCATATCGTTATATTATATATTGGGTTAACCACGGACATACATGTTAACTTGTATAATGAAAATTTATTTTTAGTATACTACGTGTTCATTGTAGTACTGCAGATTCATTTTTAAGGTATTGATGAATTATCGTGATTTACGTTTTTACATTCCCGTCGAGTCAAGGCGTGAGGGTCCTAATAAGGATGAGGGGCTTTACCTTTTGAATGAGAAAAATAACTATTAATATACTAAAAATAAATATTTATCGATTATTCACCTTACAATATGGATCATGCATGGTCGAAGGTATAATTTGCCATGATTTTATGCTTTTCAAAAATTCTATGTGAATTTTGCACTTGATGTTCATAATCATGGGAACACAAATTTCGGTACAGATTAAAATGGTAGGGAATAATATGACTCTAGGCAACTTAGCTTGGAGACTTTGGTTAAGCAAAACATTTTAAACTTGTAGGCAATGCATTATATATCTTTTTATGTTTTATACTCAATACTAATTAAGTTAGGTACATGTAATTGATACACATGTTTCAAACTAACTTAGATTATTTGTCTAGTTAAATTGATATACATTTTCAATAACTATAATGTTATATGATAAGACAGTGATTTGAGATAATTTTTGTTTGAAATTTTTTATTATTATAACACGTACTAATCGGGAAACATTTGGCAAATGATGATATTCAAATCTGATACGCTACTTGGTGTTAACCAGATTAAGAAGAGTTTTCTTAATAACTGTGTAAGTTGATACCCTTGTAGTAAGTATCAATGCAGATTTAATGTGTATAGAAATTTCTATTTGCTTATTATACATTGTACTTGGGAAGATATAGAATTAACAGTGATATTTGAGGTGTATGGAGTTTCGAAAGATATGTATAGGTGATGTTTTATTATTTGGGACGGGGCATAAATAATTCATTTCCAATTACTCTTTGTGATTGTAATTATGTTTAGAGACTTAAGATCATATTTTAACCGTTAAGATGCACATAACTATCTTTCTAGGAGAAAAGTTCTAGGCGAAATTTTTTTGTTGGTTTGTGGCTCGATATATACGATATGAAAGTTCATGGTGCGGCATGAATAATCGAATATAGTTCATGCTAGATGACACTTTAACCAATTTAATATTATACATAACTATCTTTCTAAAAGTAACATTGATATTACTCTACAGTAAAATAAAAAATAAGTTAACAAAACTATATCCGTACTAATATTTTCGGTACAATATAAACTAATTCACATATGGTTCAGAAAATCGACACCACCGCCACGTCGATCCCAAAGTTAAATGTTCGGCGGTGGATGCACAGACGTGGCTCATCACAACTCTGACCAACCTCGAGACGTGTCGGGCGGGGTTCGTCGACCTCGGAGTCACCGACAACATTTTGTCGACCGTGACGTCAAATAACGCGTCCTATTTGCTCAACAACAATTTGGCGGTTAACAAATGGTTCACTGCAACCAACAACGAGGCAACAGGGTACACTGAAGGTTTTCCAAATTGCGTTAAGCCTGGTGACCGAAAACTCCTGCAATCATCGGCGGCTTCTAAAGCAAATATTGTAGTAGCAAAAGATGGATCGGGAAACTATAAGACCGTGACAGAAGCTATGAATGCCGCGACGAAGAGAACTGGCCTGGGAGTAGGAGATATGTGATATATGATTGATACATGATAGATGTTCTTCAACTTGCTATCAATCATATATCACATATTCCACTCCCACATCTCTTAGCTATAGCATTCAGTGCTTCCGTCACCGTCTCATTGTTTCCGGACCCATCTTGAGCCACCACAATATTCGCATTATAAACCGCCGATGACTGCAAGAGTTTTCGGTCACTAAGCCGGCCTAACCCAATCAGAAAAACCTCGTGTACATGTTGCCTCGTTGTTGGTTGCAGTGAACCTTTGTTAGCGGTCTGATCAAATACGGCACGCTATTTGATGTCACGACCGGCAAAATGTTGCCGGTGACTCCAAGGTCGACGAACCCCGCCCCACAGTCTCCAAGTTGGCCAGAGTTGTGCTGAGCCACGTGCATCCGCCACCGAACACTTAACATTGGGATCAACTAAGAGTGGTGTCAATTTTCTGACCATATGCTTTTCAAAAATTATATGTGAATTTTGCACTTGATGTTCATCATAATCACGGGAGCACAAATCTCGACACAGATTAAATGGTAGCGAATAATGACTCTAATTTAGACAAATTAGCTTGTAGACTTTGGTTAAGCAAAACATTTTAAACTTGCAGGCAATGCATTATACTAATCAAGTTAGATACATGCAATTAACCTAACTATTGTAATAACTTTTTTAACGTAACGCAACTATATATTGTAATAAACTTTTATTCTAGATAAAAGCTAATAAATCATCTCTACTAAAACATGTCATCTCTATCTAGTCTAGTAATAAGGAAAAGAGAGAACTGCCCTCCATATCCTTGTTTATTCATTTCCATCTTCCCACCCTATAACATTACTTCCCAAGCTCACCTGCACATGTAACAACAGTTGTAGTACAGCCCTTTAAGCTTAGCAGAAATTCATAATGTCTACAAATTTCAAGTTTACATGTTGCCCACCCCAACACGGGTTGGGAACGTCCATTTTGACAACTCTACATAGCCCGTTTTGACATCTCTATTATAATATGAACAATTTAAATTGTACTGTGTGGTATTTTAAAATTTTAATGTGCATTAATAGGAAATATTTCATGTTTTGTTGAGTTATACTATATACTTAACAAAGTACAATCTATTATTGAACCCCCACCACCAAAAATGCATACCCAATGAAATTCGCTTTGAAATCTTAGTTGTAAAGGATCCTGGCATAAATCAGATTAGGTTACTCGTAACTGATTCAAACTAATAAGGTCATTAGAAGTTCCGAGACAGTCGAATGAAGACCATTAGACAATCCCAGTAAAAGTTAAACTTGAAATGTTGTGACTATATTAACTGTTAATTAAGACAAAATTAAATGTAGAATATTTGTTAAGAAGATGAGAGGGGCCGGGCTTACACGGTTCAAAGTTGGCAGTGCATTTATCTGGGAGCTGCAAAGCCATGTTGCGGTCAACGCCGACGATGGGAGGGCCGTTGACGACGAGGCAGAGGCAGGGCTGGCCGAGAGACCTGACGGCGGCGCAGCAAGCCTCGGAGGGCGGGAAGGGCCTGAAAGCGGAGACGGCGGGCCTGCAGGGTAAGAGCTGAATAATTGCAGAGATGAAAGTGGAACCGCAAGGGGTGGCCTTGCTTTCCCGCACCACACTCGCCATTACAACCAACCACACCACTAACCACACCCAAAAATAACTCTCCTGCCAGACCTTCTTCATTTCGATCAATTCCTAGCTAGCTGCACCTAATTAATTAAGTTTAATTAATTAGTTGTCTGCCAAATTAAAACCTCTGATCTGATCTCAGACTTCTTCTCGATCGTACCAAGTATAGGGATCGAAATATATAGCGGAGATTGGAGTATGTAGGTGGTGCTGTTTCGTGCTGCCGTCCTAACTCCCACTCATATGACTTGCATGCATGTATGCATGTCTCCGGTGCAGTTCAACAAAAGTTTCATGAAATGGCAACAAATTAAATCATCATTCTGCATTCTGCTTGCTAAACTATAATATAATCCACTTTTCAGTTTTCACCCCAATCCTAAGAATTGCGAAATCTCACTAAAAGAATTAAGTAAATCGCGAGATAGGTCTCAACTCTCAACGATTTATATATAGATCTCCTAAGTGCATCAAACCCTACATCTCGTGATTACTAGCTAGCTAGTGATTCTTTTTAATAACCTGTTTCGCGAAAGTTTACAGGTTTTCAAAGTATCTATACACTATCCTAGATAGTGTTGATAGTGTTACAATAGGTCAGTTGCATACCTCCTTTTAATTGGTAGGAATCAAATTTTGCATCTACCAGATACTAACAAAAGATCAAGAGGGTTTTCTCTCTTTAGAATTTAGATTGATCAAATTAATTAAACTATAGCCAAGAGCTATAATTCACCACGTATGTCACATCTTCATACAGATCAGTGAAACATCTGATGCACAAGGCCACACACAACTAGTAACCCAAAGGTCTCTCATAAACTAGTAAGCAAATTGAGTTTCTCACAAGAAATGAAGTTAATAATCTCGAGAACAGAGTTATCTGCTAAAAATATGCACATTATGAATAGCACCAACTCTTGAAAACCATAGAAAAAACTACATATTTCAAAGTGAAACTGATTTACAGGCCAGATAAGGAATATATACAGACAAAGCTTATGGAATATATGAAGGTTGAGATCCATGATATACTAGAGCCAATTCCTTCTGCCATAGGTGGTGATGGCAGATTTGTTGCAGTTTTCATTTTTTCCAGTTCATCATATCTCTAATGAACTCAACTTCCTCCTCAACCCCCTCCAACAAATTCGCCTTTTAATTTTCTTCCAACAAAAGAGTAATCTTGTCAAGAACTAACGTGACCAAACAATATAACCCGCCATATCTACTTCTCCCATCGGGTTTCCCTTTCTTGCTTAACATAGATTTTCAGCTCTGAAACACCATTTCCTGACATCTAGAAGCAAAGAAAAGCCATTGACTTGATGAAAACGAACTGCAGGTTGACTTTCTGCTAGACTTAGGAAAGTTAGTTCTAGCCAAATGATTTTCAGTATTTAGATGAATATATAATTACAACTTGAACCTGCTCCAGAAATGGATTCAGAACTTCAAAGATTTGATAAGAAACATGTCATTATACATAAAACGAAATAAAGTGAAAATTTGCAAAATTGACAAGAAAACAAGAACTGCAGAGTGAATACCTTCACGCGATTTATCATTTACTTTACACCACATATCATCAGTATATCAGTATGCACAGCTGGAGAATCAAGTAAATATACATCTCCAGTAGCGGGTAGTTCTCTGAAACCTACGAAATTTAACATTGGCATCATTACCTTGAAATTTGCAGAAACATATATAGGCATTGACTAGAAGGAAGTAAACTCCAGGAAATATATATATGAAAAGTTGTTGGCTATACATGTTTGACTAGCAAGTATGAGTGTATGACGGGCAGAAGAATCCATCAAAATAACCTCCAAAATGCAATCTGTCTTCATTAAGCTAGTTTGATCTACTCAACTAAAATGTCTATTTAATCCATATATTATTATTCAAACTTTATCTTCATTTTAATTTTAGGAGTATTATATTAATTAGATGTTCAAAAAACTTTATGCTAATTTTATAGTCAAAGTTGTTCCCCCTAAACTTATTTCAAGCTCAAATAAAACTGAATTGTGTTTTCATTCTACATAAACCTAATGCTCATTGGTGCACAAGAGGTATTAGATACGCGCATGCAATCTCTACACCAAAAGTACAAGATTCCTCTTTGAGCAACAAATTTCTTAGATTAAACACTACTATATATAAGAAGCGAAAAGATATATCAAACTCAAATTAAATGAAGTGAGACTATATTACTATAAGCTTAATTTCAAAAGCAAAATCAAAGAACATTGCAATAGCCATCAATTACTAGCTAGAGCCATTTCCTTTGTTCATATGTGTTCATGGCAGATTTGTTGCAGTCTTCCTTCACCAGTGTATCCTCGAGTGAGTAAACCATCCATCGACCTTCCTTCCAATACGCGTAATAAACCTCGGGAATGTGTGCAATTCTGCAGTGATCTAAGCCCTGTCGATCAGGAAGAAATATCTCTACAAAGTCTTCTGGCATGTCTATGAACTCAAGGAACTTCATGTTTACCACGCGTTCGATTCCAGCAGGCACTCTCTCCAGAGAGTTACATCTTCTAATGACTAGCTTCTCAAGAAGAGGAACTGAACCTACCTCCATTGTTACAGATCTTAGGCCTTCCAATCTGTCGAGATCTAACAGTCTCAGCTTCTCGAATTTCCCACCCTTGAAACAAAGCGTCTCTCCAACATAACACCTGAGAAACTCGATGTGTACAAGGTTTGGTAAGTCTTGGAGATATTCTAGCGGATTCTCCATTAATTGGCTCCACTGGAAATATACTTTTACCAGGCCTTGAAGAGTCTGTACCCAATGTGGCACCTTTTGTAAGCAGCCCTTCAGATATAGCCGCTGAAGAAAGCGTGGAGGAGAAGACATGAAGCTTAGATCAAGGATTTCGCATCCTTCCAGTGATCTTATGCTTAACGAGCGGAGCTTTTGGAGCTTTTCAATACTGGAACACAATGTTTCACTGTCTTCCCTTCTCAACTTTGTAATGCTAAGTCTCCTCAGATCAGTCATCATCCCTATTTCTCTTATAATACCGCTGCCATGGTTTAACTCAACGAAGCTGAGTTTCTGTAAGCGAGACAAGCCTCCTATTCCCACTGGTGCCTTAAAACCGTGCAAGTGTTCAAATGGCTCAAAAGATGGATATGAGTACTGCCCATGGTAATACACTAAAAGTTGGCGAATGAATTGAAGTTTGAGAATCTCGACAGGCAACTCAGTAACCAAAGTCTGTTTAAGATCCAAGATCTCAAGATTTTGGAGATTCTTGATAGATCTGGGAATCATCTTTATTCTGGTACTTCTCAAGCTCAAGTATCTTAGATGAAGCAGTTTCAGAATTTCTTTCGGAAAAATTTCTAGAGGAACTCCTCTCAGATCTAAAACTCTCACCATCTTGCAGCTACTGAGCAACTGGACTGCACAAGATGTCGACTGGCTATCTATTACATCAAATGTAAGCAAAGACCGGAGTCTGGCAACATACCTTTTATTCTGTACACCTCCAAAAGTGCCATGAACTGATAGGCACCGAACTTTATTTGGCCATGTAGTGATATGTTCATTGACAGTTGACACAAAATTATGATCTCGAGATTTTGAAACAGCAATCTCCCGATAGAAGTCGTGGATGTGGCCTAACTTGAGGCTTCCATCATCATTGCTTTGGATGGCATGGATCAAGCTTCTGTTGATGAGTTCATTAAGATAGCCTTCTGCAACTTCTTCTAGTGTCCTCCCCTCTCTCTCTTTCACAAAACCTTCTGCTATCCACAGCCGGATCAGTGTGTTGTGCTCAATCAAATGATTCTCCGGAAAGATGCTCATATACAGAAGGCATGGCTTTAGATAGAAAGGGAGCTCTTTGAAACTAATCTGCAAAATGACTCTGATACTCTCGAGTCTGTAGTTTGCTTCCAATTCAAAGCCAAGGTGGCGGTTGAACACCTGCCACTCCTCAATATTATTCTTGTTCTTTGAAGTCAAGACCCCAGAAATGGCTACAATTGCCAGCGGCAATCCCCCACATTTTTTTAAGATGTTTTCCGAAATTTCTTCCAAGTGTGAGGGGCAAGCACTCCCTTGAAATGTTTTACGAGAAAACAGAGTCCAGGACTCTTCCTCTGTCAGAGGCTTGAGCTCATACTTATACCCATTGGATTCTAGGACAGAATAGGAACCCACATCATTGATTCTAGTAGTTAGAATCACACGGCTTCCATCATTTTTATTAGGCAATGCAAGCTGAATAGATTGCCAAACTGCGATAGCCCACACATCATCAAAGACAACTATGTACCTTCTCCCAAGCAGGAATTCTTTTGCTACTTCTTTCAGCCTAATAGCATTCATGGTATTCAGTCCTTCAGGAAGCGGCTGCTTTACTTCATCAAAGAGCTGTTGAACTAAGTCCTTGAGAACGTCCTCGATCTTGAAAGACTCAGAGACAGTTATCCAAGCGTGGCTGTGGAAATGTTTCCTCACTGCTGCATCATCATAAACTTTCTTAGCCAAAGTGGACTTCCCCAGTCCTCCCATCCCAACTATCGAAACAACTTTGAGTCCGGAACCCACCTCCAAAAGCCACCCAATTACTTGTCTTTTGCGGCCATCAATGCCAACAAGCTCACATTCTTCAAGTAGAAGTGCATCGCCTCTACAATCAGTTGCAAAGCTGTTGGCAGGTGTCAAGCTCGAACCTTGGTCCGGGACATTAAACTTGAAACAATATCGTTGATGTCTCTCAGAAATATTGCTTACTCTTGATTTGAGGCTTTGAACTTTAGAAGCAATAGCCAAGCGAGCTCGCAATTTACTGATTTTAAGACATAATCTGACAAGGAAATTGAAGGGTCCATATTGAGCACAAATATTAGTCTGATGGAGAACAAACTGATCAAGAGTTTCTTCAATGTCATAGGCTGCATCTCGTACTTGCTTAACCCACACTTTGAGTTCTGCATCTTTCTCTTCCATGGAATCCGCTACTCCAAGGAAAGCTATCATTCTTTCCAGTTCATCTCTGATGTACTCAACTTCCTCCTTGACTCCTTTCAATAAATTCACCTGTTCTTCCAATAAAAGGGTAACATTCTCAAGAATAAATTCAATTAAATAATCTCCCATGCATAAATCCATCTATACTCAGGTTTTTCTTGTCTTCATGAGGGGTTTCTATTCTGAAGTTATCAACAAGGCGATATAGCAACTTATGCATCAATTCATACATGAAATTCATATATTATAGTATGAACATCTAGACTCTGGAGGCAAAATAAGAACCACTGATTTTGTGAAAGTAAAGTGTGGTGCGATTTCTTAATAACTTTCTAGGATGTGAAGACTGAAATTTCAGTAAAGGTAGGAAATTGCCAAGCAAATGAACTTCTGTTAGGTAGATGAAAATAGAAAGCCAACCCAAAGTCTGCTTTGATATCATAGTTTATGCATATAGCTATTTGAAAATTCAAATAAACCAATACTATAAGACAACAAAACAAAACTAAAGATTAAAGAACTCAACTGAGAAGGGTCCTGGCTGTCAACCAACTTGAATGGGTGGCAGAAGACTATATGAAAGACTGAAGAGCTTAATCCCCATTGGCCCTGAGAGAGAAAAGAACAACTGTGAATACAAGGTGTTACATCAATGTTGACCAGCAAATTCTTCTTTAATAAGTTGGAGCAAACCTGCATTTTTAGTGATAGAATCACCAGTTGGATACACAAAGTGGCAGTATTAGATACATCATGTTCTTGAAATCTTTTATCAGATACTTGCTTATATGGCACCAAATCTCTTGCCCTGGGGAAATTCTCTTTGCCCATGCCCTACACCCCGGTCTGATAGGATAGTGGAGGATAAATTACAATGACTAGATGAGAGAACCGTGTGTCTGATGCCTACAAAAGAATCGGGCCCACAAGGATTGGTGCCCACAAGAGAGCCTATTACATTAAGTGTAACTCCCACCCTGCAGCTGTTGGGTGCAGCACAAAATTCTGTGTTTGTACTAGCCCTATCCCAGGATAGACATTAAGCAGGCTAATAGTCATAAGCAGAGTAATTGTATTAGTGTCTATAATTGATTTGATTTCTTCTGTGTAATACTAATGGATAGGACCTCATTGGTAAGTCAAAAAATACCTGCAGATTAGCAAGACACACAACATTGCAGAGTTTGTTAGGAATGGGTCATTCCTTCCTTTGGAAAAAGGTAAAATTTTTTGACCAAATCTTTTTCACTTGTGCTATTTTTGTTCATCCCAAATATGTACAATATTGGTTTTGTGGTTTGCGTCATGTGTGGTGTATGCCGTGTAAAAGGGTGAAAACCAGACATGGAAAAAGAATTGTTTCTTTTTTTTGGCCTTTTGTCTGCTCCGGCGCATGGGAAAAGAAGGAAGAAAAATGGCTCTTCCGATCCGGCACTTCCTCTTTGACGGGAAAAAGAGGAAGCGTGGCAGACAAGGGCAGTTATTTTCTGTGCTTAATATCATTTTAAAAATATATATATTATTTTAAGTTAAGAGCTTCATTTTCTATATCATATACTATTGAATAAGAATAATCCCACTTTTAATTCTTTAATTGACTATTCTGTAATTTAGTCTCTTATTTTTAACTTTAATTAATATAGTGTTTAATTGTTTTATCATATTGTAAATTTAATCCCTCGAGTAAATAATTGAGATTTGACTATCTTACATTTTGAAAAATTAAATTTACAACAAAGTAAAAGTGCTGAGACCACATTGACAAGAATTAAAAATAATTTACTGAAATACATAATAGTCAACAATTGAGAGACCAGATGTGTGATTAGTCATATTGAATTGAATATATAAAAACAAGTTTAACTTTGTCCACAAAAGCAAAAGTTCATCGCCCCTAAAGTCTCACACTCTGGGCCAACAAGATAGTGGAAGGATAAATCATAGCGACTCAACAATTCATTAGGTGAGAAAATCAATATATGGTGCTCACAAGAAACCTGCCACATTAGGCGGAACTCTCACACCGTGGCGGCTAAGGTTGGATCTTGTGTTCTTTCATATATCTTTTAGAAGCATTTGATTCACGAAATGTTAGATTACCATGGAATGCTAAATTTTATGAATGTTAGATTACCAGCAAGGTTAGATTTCGTGTTTGGTTTTATTCAAAAAGGTTCAAACAACAACCATGTTACATAAGCCAAACATCAATCAAAAGTACATTATTACAACTCCAGAAAGTAGACAACATATGAGACATGCAACAGACAAAGTTAAAGATTGGGAAGACAAATGAGAAACATCATATATGCATGTAGGATGCAGCAGAGAACACCAGAGCCAATTCCTCCATCCTTTTTATTGCAAATGCCACTCTGGGAGTCTGGGCTGGCTAGCATGCATTGGCTCCAGTGTGTATAATAATTAATAACCCATCAATTCATACTTGAACAATAAATGGTTATACCAATTTAGCTCCTGCAGATTGTCCAGACATGAAAGTGGAAACACAGATTGAAGATATGAAAGTGGACCTGAAATGTATCTTAACTAGGGAGTTTAGAGATGATAAGGTTAAAAACTTCATGCTATTACCAGGAGTAGAGAACTATAGGAAATTGCGATGTCCAGAGATCTTAACAGCAGTTCCAGGACCACCAGAGGTCTCCTGGACTGAGTTCACCTCCCAGCAACCATCTTTCCAGTATGTATAATAAACCTCAGAAATGTGTGAAACTTTACAATAATCTTCACCTCGTTTACCTGGAAGGAAAGTCGAGATGAAATCATCAGTCATATCGAAAAATTCAAGGTATCTCAGATTGAAGAGACACTCGATTCCTGCAGGCACGCTTGCCAGCAGATTACATCTCTGAATAACCAGCTTCTCAAGATGCGGCATTGCACCCTCCCCAATCACCACATTTCTCAGCTCTTCTAACTTATCCAGATTCAACAGTCTTAGGCTTTGAAACTTCCCAGCATTGAAGTGCATATATTCTCCAGTATAACCCACAAGAAATTCAAGATGGACAAGATTAGGCAAATCTTGAAGATGTTCAAGTGGGTCATCCTTGAGTTTACTCCATCGTAAGTATATTTTGACCAGGTTATGAAGAGACTTTATCCAATGTGGCATCTTCCCCATGTATCCTGTCAAGTAAAGGCGTTGAAGAAGAGGAGGAGGTGAAGAAAGGTAATTGACATCTAGGATCACATCTTCTTCTATTGATTTCAGATTCAGCGATCGAAGTTTCAGGAGCTTCTCAATGGATGAGCACACAGCTTTACCATCTTCAGTTCTCAACTTCAGAACGCAGAGTCTCTTCAGCTCATTTAGTTTCCCTATTTCTTCTATTGTGCCACTACCAGGGTTAGCCTCAACATACACAAGTTTCTCTAAAGATCTCAACTTTCCTAACCCTTTTGGTGCCTTAAACCCTGGTGAGCAATTATATGGTAGATATGCAAATGAGGCATGAGTATAGACTATAAGGTGCCGCAAATGTTGAAGTTTTAAGATCTCAACTGGCAGCTCAGTAACAAATGTATACTTGAGATCCAATATCTCTAGCATTCTGAGCTTCTTAATTGACCTTGGAAGCACTTTCACCTTTGTACTTCTCAAACTTAAATATCTTAAGTGAAGCAATTGAAAAATTTCTTCAGGAACTATTTCTAAAGAAGTGTTTCTCAAGTCCAAAACTTTGATAAACCTACAGCTACTGAGTATTTGAACGATGTATGACGAGAACTGAGAATCTGTCACATCAAATGTAAGCAAAGATCGAAGTTTAGTCCCTTGCCTTTTCATTTGTGCATTGCCCAATGTGCCATGGACTGACAAGTGCCGGGCTTTCTCAGGCCACGCTGCAGTCTCTTCATCTGTTGTGGTGACAAAATTGTGATCTGTTGATTTTGAAAGGATGATCTCCCGGTAAAGATCATGGATTCGACCCTGCTTCATGCTTCCATCATCATTGAGCTTCACAGGAAGGATTAAGCTTCTATTTATGAGTTCAAAGAGATAGCCTTCTGCAACTTCTTCTGCTGTCCTTCCCTCTTTTTGCTTTACAAAGCCTTCCATTGTCCACTGATAAATCAGAGTATTGTGCTCAATCAAATGATCTTCTGGATAGATGCTCAAATACAAAAAACACAATTTAAGATATTGAGGCAGATCATTGAAACTCAGAAGCAGAATAATTCTCATGCTTTCAAACTGATCATTGCCTTCAAAATCAGGGCCAAGGCTGTGATAAAGGACTCCCCATTCATTGATGCCGGTCTTGTTCTTTGTTGCCAAAACACCACCAATGGCCACAATTGCAAGAGGCAATCCCCCACATCTTTTCAAGATTTGCTTTAAAATCTCTCTTAAATGTGATGGGCATGAGCTAGCATGAAATGTCTTCCGGCACAAGAGGGCCCAAGACACTTCTTCAGACAAGGGTGTCATCTCATAAATATAGCCGTTTGTATCAATGCTAGAAGAAGAAGCTACATCCATAAGACGTGTTGAGATCATGACACGACAGCCATGCTTTTCTTTAGGCAACACATGCTTAATAGCTTCCCAAACTCGAGCAGTCCAGACATCATCAAAAACAAGAACATACTTCCTCCTTAACAGGAACTCTTTCACAATCACTTTCAGTTTGTTTGCATTCATTGAGGTCATTCCTTCAGGGACGGGTTGCTTCACTTCTGAAAACAGCTGTCGAATCATGTCTTTCAAGATCTCTTCAACCTTGAATGTCTGAGAAACTGTTATCCAGGCATGGCTCTGGAAATGTTTCTTCACATCATCATATACCATTTTCACCAGAGTGGTTTTCCCAGAACCACCCATTCCGACTACAGAAATCACTTTGAGTGTAGGGTCGACCTTCAGAAGCAAGCTAATTAGCTCTTTTCTGGGTTTTTCAATTCCTACAATCTCATCTTCTTCCAATAGAAGTGCATCACTTCGATGGTCATTTGCTATCTCATAAGCGTAACTAGTGCTTGAGACTTGGTCGGCGACATGATACCTGTAACGGTACCTCTGATGTCCCTTTGCAATGTTGCCCACCCTGGATTTGATGCTTTGGATTTCAGAAGCAACCCTTTGCTGTGATTTCAAGTTCCTAATGGAGAAAAAGAATCTCCACAGGAAGCCACAGAATCTACTAGATTGTTGCTCAGCAGGTACAAGGAGCAAGAACTCATCAATGGTATCTTCAATGTCATATGCAACCTCTCGGACTTGCTTAACCCAGACCTTGATCTCTGCATCACCATCTTCCACCGTATCAGCAACTCCAAGGAAAGCTATCACCCTTTCTAGTTCATCCTTGATGTATTCAATTTCGTCTTTGAGCCCGTGCAGCAGTACCACTTTTGCCTCTAACAAGACCGTTATTTTGTCGAGCACAAAAACGACAGTACACTCTGCCATATGTTCTGTATGTTCAAGATTGTATTTGTATGATTGTGCATAACCTGAAAGAGGGAGGTCCTCCATTTATACTAGCCAACACCTTTTACAAGTCTCCCAAGTCAACCCTCAAGATTTAATATTTTGCAAGAGTAGTTGGAATTGGCTGGTATTAAATTTGAATTTGAGTTGCTACTTGACAATAAATTGACTTGCTACAGCATAGAAAATGACAAGGCTTCTAACACTTATTCCAGTTCAGCTCTCACTCTCACTCTTGTTTAGCTTTAACAAGAAAAAGAAACAACAATAGAAGCCTCAATGTATAGGCTGCTCAAGTTAGATAAATCATATATGCCTAATGTGCGTGAAAATATAGAGCTAAAAGATGAACAGATCGAGATGAATTGAGTAGCTGGAAATGGATGGGAGGAAAGAAACATGTGGATGGATATGAAAGATTACCTGTGAGTGTTCAGAGCCTGAGTCAATGAAAAACATATGAATTTCTAAGAAAATTCTGCAGGTCCATGGCCTCATGAGACAACTGATCTGGTCTAGGTCATTTTCAGCATGAGACATTGAGACCTACTCCCAGTCCCATTCAAGGTTTGTCCTATATTGTTTTGGAATGTTGATGCTGAGTCATTCTTGATGTATTGGAAAATTGTAAGAAATTTCATTGATTTTAACACCATTATATATAAAAGACAAGCTCAATAACATAGACTAAATAGTTTTCCAGGATGTGAAGACTGAAATTCCAGTAAAGGTAGGAAATTGCCAAGCAAATGAACTTCTGTTAGGTAGATTAAAATAGAATTATAGAAAGCCAACCCAAAGTCTGCTTTGCCATCATAGTTTATGCATAAAGCTATTTGAAAATTCAAATAAACCAATACTATAAGACAACAAAACAAAACTAAAGATTAAAGAACTCAACTGAGAAGGGTCCTGGCTGTCAACCAACTTGAATGGGTGGCAGAAGACTATATGAAAGACTGAAGAGCTTAATCCTCATTGGCCCTGAGAGAGGAAAAAAAACTGTGAATACAAGGTGTTACATCAATGTTGACCAGCAAACTCTTCTTTAATAAGTTGGAGCAAACCAGCATTTTTAGTGATAGAATCATCAAGTAGGATACACAAAGTGGCAGTACTAGATACATCATGTTCTTGAAATCTTTTATCAGATACATCATGTTCTTGAAATCTTTTATCAGATACTTGCTATATATGGCACCAGAACATATTCACACCACAGCAAACTCTCTTGCCCGGGCGAAATTCTCTTGACCCATAGTGGAGGATAAATTACAGTGACTAAGTGGGAGGACCCGTGTCTAGTGCCTACAAGAGAATCCGGCCGAACAGAATAGTGGAGGATAAATTACGGACGACTCATCGACTTATTACGTGGAAGGACCCCTGGTGCCCACAAGAGAGCATATCAGTATATCACATCGAGTGTAACTCCCACACTGCAGCTATCGAGTGGTGCACAAAATTCTGTGTTTGTCCTAGCCCTATCCAAGACTAGACATTAAGCAGGCTACACAATGAAGAAAATAGTCATGAGTACAGTAATTATTTACTTAAAAAGAGAGAAAAACAAAACAAATAAAAAAAAAACACCTGCAGATTAGCAAGAACACAACATTGCAGAGTTTGTTAGGAATGGGTCAATCCTTCCTTTGGAAAAAAGGTCATTTTTTTGGACCAAATCTTTCAATTATATAAATTCACTTATGCTATTTTTGTTCATCCCAAACATGTACAATATTGGTTTTGTGCTTTGCGTCATGTGAGGTGTATGCCGTGTAGAAGGGTGAACACCAGATATGGAAAAAGAAGTTTTTTTTTTTTTTTTTGCCTTTTGTCTGCTCCGGCGCATGGGAAAAGAAGGAAGAAAAATGGCACTTCCTCTTTGACTGGAAAGAGAGGAAGCGTAGAAGACAAGGGGAATTATTTTCTATGCTTAATACTACGTATCATTTTGTCTCCATTGTTAAGAGCTTCATTTTCTATATCTGATCGACTGATCTTGACATCAACAGTGGATAGTTTGTTTGGGAGCTTGAGAGTTTTTGCCTTAATTTTATTTGAATTGTTGTTATATTTTACTTAATTGTTTTTTTCCACCTTCCAAGAAGTTAAGTCAATTGTTGCTTCCCTTCCCATTATTTTATCTGTCATACTCACTATTTATTGATCAAATCAACTTATTTTTCTTTCTGTATTTTTTAAATATATTCTAAATTTAATTTTTTGTGATTAATAATTTTTTTTAGTGTAGTTTCTAATAAGGTGAGAACGCGATGCCCTGTGCATCAGAAACTCTTTTCTCATCCTACATACCCTTCTCCAGGCCTTTCATCGAACATCTTGGGCGTGATTCCAGCAATTGAATGAACTAACATAGTACACAATGGCATCGTACTATGCTAACTGATGCTAAGAGAATTAAGGAAACAAACAATACCTAGTCAAGATATTAAAAAAAAAACATTCGAAATTCTAGCTTCAGTATTGTGATAGTGCATTTCCAATATATCATACATTCTTAGACAACAGCAAATCGCACAATCTTGTAAAATAGAACTGAAAAATAAGCACAAAATGCCAAGCATATGTACAATACAAGTATAAAACTCAGGATTAGGAGCTGCAATGCAGCATGATAATCAAGTTTTATGTTTCTGTCAAAAGTTGGAGACTAGAGTGAGTTGCGCCGCCCAGTGATCTTAGCAGCAGCAGTTCCAGGCCCTCGAGAGGTGTTGCTCCCGTGCTTCTTTTCTACTGAATTCACCTCCCAGCAACCATCTTTCCAGTATGTATAATAAACCTCAGAAATGTGTGAAACTTTACAATAATCTCCACCTCGTTTATCTGGAAGGAAGGTCGAGATGAAACCATCAGTCATATCGAAAAACTCAAGGTATCTCAGATTGAAGAGACACTCGATTCCTGCAGGCAATCTTGCCAGCAGATTACATCTCTGAATAACCAGCTTCTCAAGATGTGGCATTGCACCCTCCCCAATCACCACATTTCTCAGCTCTTCTAACTTATCCAGATTCAACAGTCTTAGGCTTCGGAACTTCCCTGCATTGAAGTGCAGAGTTTCTCCAGTATATCCCACAAGAAATTCAAGATGGACAAGGTTAGGCAAGTCTTGCAGATGTTCAAGTGGATCATCCTTGAGTTTACTCCATCGGAAGTATACTTTGACGAGGTTATGAAGAGATTTAATCCAATGTGGCATCTCCCTCAAGGATCCTGTCAAGTAAAGGTTTTGAAGAAGAGGAGGAGGCGAAGAAAGGTAATTGACATCTAGGATCACATCTTCTCCTATCGATTTCAGATTCAGTGATCGAAGTTTGTGGAGCTTTCCAATGGATGAGCACATGGCTTTACAATCTTCAGTTCTCAACTTCTGAATGCAGAGTCTCTTCAGCTCATTCAGTTTCCCTATTTCTTCAATTACTCCACTGCCAGGGTTAACCTCAATATATGCAAGTTTCTGCAAATATCTCAATTGCCCTATCCCTGATGGTGGCTTGAAACCAGGTGAATAATCATAGGGTAGATATGAATATGGTATTGCACCATATACTAGAAGGTGCTTCAAATGTTGAAGCTTTAAGATCTCAACTGGCAGCTCAGTGACATATGTATACTTGAGATCCAATATCTCTAGCATTCTGAGCTTCTTAATTGATCTTGGGAGCACTTTCACCTTTGTACTTCTCAAACTTAGGTATCTTAAGTGAAGCAATTCAAAAATTTCTTCGGGAACTATTTCTAAACAAGTGCCTCTTAAATCCAAAACTTTGAGCACCCTACAACTGCCAAGTATTTGAACAACGCGTGACGAGAACTGAGAATCTGTCACATTAAATGTAAGCAAAGATCGAATTGGAAGTTTAGTGCCTTGCCTTTTCATCTCTGCATTGCCCAATGTGCCCTGGATTGACAAGTGCCGGGCTTTCTCAGGCCATGCTGTGGTGACAAAATTGTGATCTCTTGATTTCGAAAGTATGATCTCCCGGTAAAGGTCATGGATTCGACCACGCTTCATGGTTCCATCATTATTGAGCTTCACAGGAATGATCAAGCTTCTGTTTATGAGTTCAAAGAGGTAGCCTTCTGCAACTTCTTCTACTGTCCTTCCCTCTTTTTGCTTCACAAAGCCTTGCATTGTCCACTGATAAATCAGAGTATTGTGCTCAATCAAATGATCTTCTGGATAGATGCTCAAATACAGAAAGCAAAGTTTAAGATATTGAGGCAGATCATTGAAACTAAGAAGCAGAATGATTCTCAGGCTTTCGAATTGATCATTGCCTTCAAACTCAGGGCCAAAGCTGTGATAAAGGGCTCCCCATTCATTGATGTTAGTCTTGTTCTTTGTTGCCAAAACACCACCAATTGCCACAATTGCAAGAGGCAATCCCCCACATCTTTTCAAGATTTGCTTTAAAATTTCCCTTAAATGTGATGGGCATTCGCTCGAATGAAATGCCTTTCGACACAACAGGGCCCAAGACACTTGTTCAGACAAAGGTTTCATCTCATAAATATAGCCATTTGTATCAATGCTAGAAGAAGAAGCTACATCCATAAGACGCGTTGAGATGATGACACGGCAGCCATACTTTTCTTTAGGCAAAACATGTTTAATAGCTTCCCAAACTCGAGTAGTCCAGACATCATCAAAAACAAGAACATACTTCCTCCTTAACAGGAACTCTTTCACAATCACTTTCAGCTTGTTCGCCTTCATCGAGCTCATTCCTTCTGGGACGGGTTGCTTCACCTCTGAAAACAGCTGCAGAATCATGTCTTTTAAGACCTCTTCAACCTTGAATGTCTGAGAAACTGTTATCCAGGCATGGCTCTGGAAATAATGTTCTGCATCTTCATATACCCTTTTCACCAGAGTGGTTTTCCCCGAACCACCCATCCCAACTACAGAAATCACTCTGAGTGTATGATCCTTCTTCAGAAGCAAGCTAATTAACTCTTTTCTGGCATTCTCAATTCCCACAATCTCATCTTCTCCCAATACAAGTGCATCACTTCTACGGTCATTTGCTATCTCATATGCATGACACGGATAACAGCACCTCTGATGTCGCAGCACATTGGATTTAATGCTTTGGATTTCAGAGGCAATCCTTTGCTGTGATTTGAAGTTCCTAACGAAGAAAAAGAATCTCCACATGATGCGGCAGAATCTATTAGACTGATGCTCAGCTGGTACAAGGAGCATGAACTCGTCAATGGTATCTTCAATGTCATATGCAACATCTCGGGCTTGATTAACCCACATCTTGATGTCTGCATCACCATCTTCCACTCCCAGGAAAGCTATCACTCTTTCTAGTTCATCCTTGATGTATTCAATGTCGTCCTCTAACAAGAGTGCTCTTATCTTGTCGAGCACATAGACGACAGTGTTGCATTTGTATGATTGTGTATAACCTGAAAGAGGGAGGTCCTCCATTTATACGAGCAACGATTTAATAGAAACTAGGCTTAGTTCTCTTATCTATTCTATGTTGGTTGTCTTACGTTGGAATATATTTATACATATTTTAGACTAGCAGTCCTACAAGAAATAGGAATTTGCCTAATATAGAGAGTGCTTACTACTTTGAATGGGGAAGCACAATCCTCTTTATATTATAATTGGTAGGCTTAGTTGTGCTTACTATGAATGGGAAAGTGAAATAACCTCAACTAAACATGAAAATGTGGCATTTCAAAGTTCACATTCCCATAATTATGTTATACAACTTGAACCATACAACCCTTATAATTTCGTTTGAATTCGACTCAGTCAAAGTCCGACTCTAACTAAGCAACTCTACTCTCACACAAGTGTTACCTTACCTTATTCAAAAGATTCAAACAACAACTATGTTACATAAACCAGACATCAATATAAATAATAAATAAAGTACATTATAACAACTCAGAAACTAGACAACATATGAGACATGCAACAAAGTTAAAGACTGGGAAGACAAATGAGAAACATAATATATGCATGTAGGATGCAGCAGAGAAGACCAGAGCCAATTCCTCCATCCTTTTATTGCAAATGCCACTCTGAGCTTGCAAATTATTGTTAGGATTACGGTCCAAAACGACATCGCTAAATTTTATGAGTTAGAATAATGTACATTATGTGTTAGAATAATGAAAATTTTGGGGTAAGATATTGTGCATTATGTGTTAAAATAATGTACATTATGAGTTATCAAAATGTATATTGCAGCAGGTCGTGTGAAAAAAATTACGTGAAACAACGTTGTTTTTGGAACGTGGTTAAAAATTAAAAATAGGTTATTACTACGCTAAGAGATGTACACAATGGCATCATACTATGCTAACTGATGCTAAGAGAATTAAGCAAGCAAACAATACCTAGTCAAGATCCAAAACATTCGAAATTCTAGCTTCAGTATTGTGATAGTCAAGCCATACTGCATTTTCAATATATCATACATTCTTATTTCTTAGAGAACAGCAAATAGCACAATCTTGTAAAATAGAACTGAAAAATGAGCACAAAATGCCAAGTATATGTACAATACAAGTATAAAACTCAGGATTAGGAGCTGCAATGCAGCATGATAATCAAGCTTTATGTTTATGTCAAAAGTTGGAGACTAGAGTGAGTTGCGCCGCCCAGTGATCTTAGCAGCAGCATTTCCAGGCCCTCGAGAGGTGATGCTCCCGTGCTTCTCTTCTAGTGAATTCACCTCCCAGAAGCCATCTTTCCAATATGTACAATACACCTCAGGAATGTGTGAAACTTTACAATAATCTTCACCTTGTTTGTCTGGAACAAAGGACGAGATAAATTCATCTGGCATGTCGAAAAACTCGAGATATTTCAAGTTAATGAGACACTCAATTCCAACTGGCACCCTTTCCATGAAACTACACCTCTGAATAACTAGCCTCTCAAGATGAGGCATCGCACCCTCATCAATCACCACGGATCTTAGCTCTTCTAACTTATCCAGATTCAACAGTCTTAGGCTTCGGAACTTCCCTGCATTGAAGTGCAGAGTTTCTCCAGTATAACCCACAAGAAATTCAAGATGGACAAGGTTAGGTAAATCTTGCAGAAGCTCGAGTGGGTCATCCTCGAGTTTACTCCATCGGAAGTATACTTTGACAAGGTTATGAAGAGATTTTATCCAAGGTGGCATCTTCCTCAAGGATCCTGTCAAGTAAAGGTTTTGAAGAAGAGGAGGAGGTGAAGAAAGGTAATTGACATCTAGGATCACATCTTCTTCTATTGATTTCAGATTCAGTGATCGAAGTTTGTGGAGCTTTCCAAGGGATAAGCACATGGCTTTACCATCTTCAGTTCTCAACTTCTGAATGCAGAGTCTCTTCAGCTCATTCAGTTTCCCTATTTCTTCAATTACTCCACTGCCAGGGTTAAAATCAATATATGCAAGTTTCTGCAAATATCTCAACTTCCCTATCCCTGGTGGTGCCTTAAAACCGGGTGAACAATCATAAGGTAGATATGAATATGGTAATGTACCATATACTAGAAGGTGACGTAAATGTTGAAGCTCTAAAATTGCACCCGGCAACTCAGTAATATACGTGTGCTTGAGATCCAATATCTCTAGCATTCTGAGCTTCTTAATTGATCTTGGAAGAACTTTAACCTTTGTACTTCTCAAACTTAGATATCTTAAGTGAAGCAATTGGAAAATTTCTTCCGGAACTATTTCTAAAGAAGTGCCTCTTAACTCCAAAACTTTGAGCACCCTACAGCTACTAAGTATTTGAACAACATGTGACGAGAACTGAGAATCTGTCACATTAAATGTAAGCAAAGATCGAAGTTTAGTACCTTGCCTTTTCATTGGTACATTGCCCAATGTGCCATGGACTGACAAGCGACGAGCCTTCTCAGGCCATGCTGCAGTCTCTTCATCTGTTGTGGCGATGAAGTTGTGATCTCTTGATTTTGAAAGAATGATCTCCCGGTAAAGGTCATGAACTCGACCCTGCTTCATGCTTCCATCATCGTTGAGCTTCACAGGAAGGATCAAGCTTCTGTTGATGAGTTCAATGAGGTAGCCTTCTGCAACTTCTTCTACTGTCCTTCCCTCTTTTTGCTTCACAAAGTTTTCCATTGTCCACTGATAAATCAGAGTGTTGTGCTCAATCAAATGATCTTCTGGATAGATGCTCAAATACAAAAAGCAAAGTTTAAGATATTGAGGCAGATCATTGAAACTCAGAAGCAGAATGATTCTCAGGCTTTCAAATTGATCATTGCCTTCAAAATCAGGGCCAAGGCTGTGATAGAGGGCTCCCCATTCATTGATGTTGGTCCTGTTCTTTGTAGCCAAAACACCACCAATGGCCACAATTGCAAGAGGCAATCCCCCACATCTTTTCAAGATTTGCTTTAAAATTTCCCTTAAATGTGATGGGCATGAGCTTGCATAAAATGCCTTCCGACACAAGAGGACCCAAGACACATCTTCAGACAAGGGTTTCATCTCATAAATATAGCCATTTGTATCAATGCTAAAAGAAGAAGCTACATCCATGAGACGCGTTGAGATGACGACACGGCAGCCATGCTTTTCCTTAAGCAACACATGTTTAATAGCTTCCCAAACTCGAATACTCCACACATCATCAAAAACAATAACATACCTCCTTCTTAACAGAAACTCTTTCACTATCACTTTTAGCTTGTTTGCATTCATTGAGCTCATTCCTTCTGGGACTGGTTGTTTTAGTTCTGCAAACAGCTGCTGGATCATGTCTTTCAAAACCTCTTCAACTTTGAATGTCTGAGAAACTGTTATCCAGGCATGACTCTGGAAATGTTTCTTTACTGCTGCATCATCATATACTTTTTTCACCAGAGTGGTTTTGCCAGAACCACCCATTCCGACTACAGAAATCACTTTGAGTGTAGGATCCTCCTTCAGAAGCAAGCTAATTAGCTCTTTTCTGGGGCTTTCAATTCCCACAATCTCATCTTCTTCCAATAGAAGTGCATCACTTCTACGGTCATTTGCTATCTCGTAAGCATGACTAGTACTCGAGACTTGTTCCGGGACATTATATCTGTAACGATACCTGTGATGTCCTTCTGCAATGCTGCGCACCCTGGACTTGATGCCTTGGATTTCATAAGCGATCTTTCGCCGTGGTTTCAAGTTCCTAATGGAGAAAAAGAATCTCCACAGGAAGCCACAGAATATACTGGACTGATGCCCAGCTGGTAGGAGCATGAACTCATCGATGGCATCTTCAATGTCATATGCAACATCTCTGACTTGCTTAACCCAGACCTTGATCTCTGCATCACCATCTTCCACTGTATCAGCAACTCCGAGGAAAGCTATCACCCTTTCTAGCTCATCCTTGATGTATTCAATTTCATGCTTGAGCCCATGCAGCATTACCACTTTTGCCTCTAACAAGACTGTTATCTTGTCGAGCACAAAAACAACAGCACACTCTGCCATATGTTCTGTATTTTCAAGACTGTAATTGTATAATTGTGCATAACCTGAAAGACGCAGGCCCTCCATTTATAAGAGCAACACCTTTTGCAAGTCTCCTGCAAGTCAATCCTCAAGACTTAATATTTGCAGAGTAGGTGGAAACACTTGGAATTGGCTAATATTAAATTCGAATTTGAGTTCCAGCTTGTCAATAAGTTGACTTGCTACAGCATGGAAAATGACAAGGCTTCTAAGTTCTAACACATATTCCAGTCCATCTCTTACTCTTGTTTAGCTTTAACAAGAGAAAGAAGCAAGAATAGAAGCCTCAATGGATAGGCTGCTCAAGTTAGATATATGCGTGAAAAGATGGAGTTAAAAGATGAACTAAGATGAAGTGTATAGCTGGAAATGGGGGAGGTAGCAGAAGAATAGGAGGAAAGAAACATGAGGATGGATATGAAAGATTACCTGTGACGGCTGTGAGCATTCAGAGCCTGAGTGAAATCCCATCAATGAAAAACATATGAATTTCCAGGAAAATTCTTAGGGTCCATGGTCTCGTGAGACAAATGATTTGGTCTAGGTCATTTTCAGCATGGACATTGAAAATACTCCCAGTCCCACTCAAGGTTTGTCCTATATATCAAGTAGTTTTGGAATGTTGATGCTGAGTCATTCTTGATGTATTGGAAAGCTGTAAGAAATTTCATTGATTCTGACACCATTCTATATAAAAGACAAGCTCAATAACATAGACTAAATAGTGTTGCAGAATAAATAATACAAAGAATAATATAGCCATCTAGGCACACAAGAAGCCATTTCAGCTCAGGGTTTAGTGGTATACAACTCAATTACAGAAGCACATTACACTAAGATGGAATCAAATGCCAAAGTACAAAGTCATTCTTAATTCAAAAATACTACAAAAATATTTAATGCAGTTGATTTATCAAATGCAAAAGTCATTCTTAAATTGAATAATGATGCATTAATAAAGTTGATTGCACCAGATCGATCTGGAATCCAACGGCTAAGTAGTTTTTTATTCAAATAATGATAAGAAGAAACAAAATGTTGGCCATTAGATCAAATGCACTGAAGCAAGAAAGAAAACAAAAAAAACAAAAAAATCTTCAAAGGCAATATCATCCTAACAATTAAATTAAATAATTAAAAAAAATTATAATTCAAATTTATAAACAGCAGAGACATTATGAAGTTCAAATGTGCCCCTCTCGTTTATGTAATCTATTCATGGAAGAGAAATATGGTTAAATTATGAATAATTTGCAGATATAAGACACTGGCAATAATCCTTGAAATAGAACCTATATGCACCAATTCTTATGTCATTCAGTGTGGGTTGTGTGTCATCAACCTTCAGTGCCGGGAAGTAAAGAAGGGTACTTCTATGCAGCTTATTCTTTTTCCATTATGATTCTTATTTAGTTTTCCTTTTCCTATGTACACAAATATTTTGTTTTCCCTTTCTTATGAACACTAGTATTTAGTTTTCCTTTTCCTGCAATGGTATGTTGTTAGGCTAGGGCTCAGGCCTCAGGGCACCTAACAAATTAATGCCCCTTTTTTGTTGGATCCTTATGCATTATTAACCCATGAAAACATTTTTAGCTGGTTTTTGACGGCATATCAATCTTTAGCTAGCAAAACTTATAAAGATCTCATTCAGATAATCATGTTATGGCTATCAATCTCAAATTGCTATTTGCTTTCAGATGACAGAAAACTTGAACAAAATGAAGGATAAATTTCATAGACTAAGTTAAATTGAAGTTTCACAAACACAGTGACTGCATCTCTTTCAACAATACTGCAGGAACCCTAGGATTTACACCATTCTAATACCACATACCAGGAAAAGCAGCATAGTAAGCAAACACAAAACAGAACAGACTTCTACTCAACAGAAACTAAAACAAACCAGATTATCAAACTTCAGCTTAAGCCCTCTTGCCACAAATCCTCCTAGCCTCCCAGCTTAATATTGCAAAGGTTCTCTGGAACCTAAGATCGGTCTTGAAATCCTGCGCGATTTAGCTAACCAGTTACTGGAACCGCAGTTTTCGGATCAAAAGCTCAGTGGACTTCTGGTACAGCGCATCAGTACAAATGATTCAACAATCATTTTCCAAATGCCAAGTTAGCATCATGAATCTAGTAAGCTCTTGTTGGTTGCTATGGTTTCTCAATTCAACTGACATTCTAGTTGAGTGACTCTCTTTTCTCATCCTACCCTTCTCTAGGCCATGTTTCTAAAGCAGGCCTTTCATCAAACATCTTGGAGTGATTCCAGGCTTCCAGCAATGGAATAAACATACCACACAATGACACCATACTATGCTAACTGATGCTAAGAGAATTCAGGAAACAAATAATATCCAAATTCTAGCTTCATTATTGTGATAGTCAAGCATTTTTCGCACTATTTTATGGGTTTATCTATTATGTATTCAATACAAAAAGTAACAAAGATAATAACAAAAAGTGAAAAATGAAAAAAAAAAAAAAAAATTGGAGAATGTTATGAAACTAAAGGAATTGCAAGCAACAACACCAACAAACAGAGCAAAAATGGAATGCGAGAACAATAACAAGAAGAATTGTAAAGGAGAAATGGAGAGAAGGGAGCCGAGATATTTCTTATTGATATTCTCAATTGGTACATTTACAAATGAAATACATAGGCCTATATGCAATAACGTTAACCCTTCAATACTCCAAAAGACACTTGAGTCTTCATATGTCCAGAAATACAATAATTGAGATAATAGCCACACATTATTATTATATTCATAACAGAGAATAGGTTTTCATAAACAAGTTTTTCATTTTTTTACTTGGAAGGACTATTAAATAAACACACTCATTTTCTTTTATCATTATTATTTCCCACCTCACTTTGCCACAAAGAGATTATGAACTCAACATGCTTATTCCACAATATATAGCACTCAAGTTTGTTTAAGCATTTTTTGAAAAAAAAAATGTATGTAGAGTGAAACATGTATAAAAATTACCAAATATATAAGGGTATGTGTGAATTTAAATTAGAGTTTATTACCGAAATGGTCCCTTGACTATTGCGAAATTACCAATTTGGTACTCGACAATTTTTCGTGCCCAATTTAGTCCCTCGACTTTGAAATTTTTAACCAATTTGGTCCTCCGTTTATTTTACTGTTAAACATCTGTTAAATCAGGACCAAATTGGTAATTTTGTTATAGTCAAGGGACTAAATTGGTAATTTTTCAATAGTCAAGGGACCAAATTGGTAACTAATTTTTCACTGAAATGGTCCCTTGACTATTGAAAAATTACCAATTTGGTCCCTTGACTATAGCAAAATTACCAATTTGGTCCCGATTTAACGGATGTTTAACGGTAAAATAAACGGATGACCAAATTGGTTAAAAATTTCAAAGTCGAGGAACTAAATTGGGCACGAAAAATTGTCGATGACCAAATTGGTAATTTCGCAATAATCGATGGACCATTTCGGTAATAAGCTCTTTAAATTATGTTTTTTTTATTATGTTTTGTTTAAACATAAGTATCAAAAAATAAAAATTAATAACTAGTCACGTATAATATAAACATTAAGAGCTAACAAAAACTTGAATATAATTAATTCATCATAGACTATTCAAAAACTCATTGGGTAAAAATTCAAGTTCATATTTATTTTTATAAGTAAAATGTATTTTGACATTTGAAAAGTACATAATATTTTAAATTTTTCTAAAACTTTCTAATGTTTATTATTATTTTTTAAAACCAAAAGAGAAATAAATAATTTGAAATAGTAATCTCTTCTCTACACTTATTTTGAACATTTTCCTCGATATTTGTAAAAATAAAGTAAAAGAGAAGTAAGTCTCCTTATAAATTTTCTTAAAACACATTTCATATTTCTTTGTATTGAAATATCTGCAAGAAAAAAAATCAAAGCAAATAAATTATTAAATTTAAAATAATTATTTCATTGAGTTAATTCAAACCATTCCCGCGATGACGCCTAAACATTTTATGAATGATTTTAGGGAAAATGACACTTTTTCCCCCTATGTTATGTGCATATAGCACTTTTCCCCCTGTGTTATTAAAGTGGCAGTTTTTCCCCCTGAAATGTTAAATTGACATTGTTACCCTTAAAAATAATTATTTTATTTATTTTTCTTCTCCAACAAATTATTATTTATATGTATGGATGATCATAATTCGGTTCGAACCTAACCAAACACTGTAACAATCATATCGAAATAGTATGGACGGTTCTGGTTACGATTCAGAACCGAAAAATTTAAAATTAAATAATTGTTGAACCGTGAACTGGAACTTAACCACAGTCATATATAGTGAAAATAATCAAACACTTATTTTGATAAATCGGTACGGTTCGGTTCCAATTTCGATTTTAAACCGCCAATCAAAACTTATGTATTTATTTACTACGTATTTATTTTTATAATTTTATTTCTTATTTAAAAATAGTCTAAATTTAACAATTATTTTATTTTATTTTTTCGGTTCTGAATCGTAATCGTAACTGTCTATACTATTTAAGTTCAATTGCTACAGTGTTCGATTAGGTTCGTGTCGAACCGTGATTTTCCATACATATTAGTAACAATTGATTGGAGAATAAAAATAAATGAAATAGTTATTTTAAGGGCAAAAATGTCAATTTAACATTAAAAGGGAGAAAACTACCACTTTTAAAATAACTGAGGTGCCACTTTAATAACACAGGGGGAAAAAGTGTTATAAGCATATAACATAGGGGGGAAAAGTGTCATTTTCCCATGATTTTAATAGTCCTTGTAAATGCACGAATAGCGTAACAGCATAGTGTGTAAAAAAGTAAGAGTCAATCTCACTAGTTTATAACACAATAAAATAATTAGTAATCCAAAAAATTAGAGTGATAGAATATAATTACTAAATATAATAAAAACAAAAATCATTTGAGTGTAGGATCTTCCTTTAGAAGCAAGTTAATTAGCTCTTTTTTTACTTTTTCAATTGCAACAATCTCATTTACTTTCAATAAAAGTGCATCACTTATAAAGTCATTTGCTATCTTGTAAACATGACTTGTACTCGAGACTTTGTCCGAGACATGATAACTATAAGGATACTTCTTATGTAGTCAAGCCGGTCTAAAAGGTCATTGAGTTTATTGAGGGATAAATCTACAATTAGAAAATAGGAAAATATCCTAAGGGCATTACAGTACATTTACATTCTCTCTTTTTTTTTTTATGATAAAATCTAGTAATATTCAGTTGATTGGTGGAAAATCCAGTACATATAGACAAGGGCAGTAGTGGCAAAGTAGAAAGTTGAAACCACTTCTCACTGAAGGATGCATCTGGTAGTTTCGATCCGTTTTTACGAAAATCCGAACCCTATTACAAATATTAGTGACCACATGACATGCTCCAAAAGAAGAATTTAAAGAAAAAGAAACTCCGTTTTGTTTTGTTTTCATCCAAATCAAGAACTCATCTCTTGCTCTACAGAAGTCCTCAAAGCATACGAACCCATCGCCATTGTTATCGACCCCAACTATCATGCGCCGGCAATCCTCTAACGTGCACCGCGAGTCGCCGATCGTTCTGAACACGTTAAACAGCTCCTCCGCGGTTATCTTCCCGTCGTGATCCGTATCGAAGAAGTCGAAGGCGTCTCGCAGCTCGGAGTCGCACGACGGCGGCGCGAAGGCGGAGCTGAGCACGCTGAACTCCTCGAGGCTAATGCAACCGTCGCCGTCCCTATCCACCTCGCTCAGCATCAGCCTCAGCTCCTCCCTGGTGGGCGGCTCGGCTCCCACCTGGCTCAACAGCGCCTCCAGCTCCTCTTTCCTGATCTTACCGTCATCGTCCCTGTCGATCAGCTTGAACGCCTGGACGAGCTCGGCGTACACCCCAGGCCACTCGTCGGGGGAGATCTCGTGGTTGAGCGCGGGGAGAACGCTCGTCGGCGTGGATATGATGGATGGGGAGGTTAGGAATTTGATTGTGCGGTTTGACATGAGTAATGAGCGATTTGGGATGATGGGATTGCAGGAAAGTGGGGGTAACACTGCTATCTATCTTAAGGAAAATTTAAGTAGAAGCACAAATAAATATTTTGTGTTTATATCACTAACCTGTAAAAGAAGCATTGCTCAATCCTGCAATAAAAAGAGAGAATTCCATATAATGAATTTTTAGATAAAAGGCTGAGAAATAAAAATAAAAGAATATCAATGTCAAATTTCAAATAGATACATGCATGCTTCTGTGTAAACAGATAGCTTATATACAAAGTAGTTTATTGAGAAACTAGATGATGTGGAAGAATACTTCTTTTTTTAAAAAAAAAAATCAAAAAAGTAAGCTTATATTAAGTTCATAAATGATTCAAAAACCGAGGTGGAACAACACTCCACACCGAACAAGAACTCTTAACTCCAACGGTCTGGTCAATTCGTGAGACACATGGTTTGCGTTTCTATTAATAAACTAAACTAAACAACCTGGAATAGACTAATTAACTATTTAACTATGAACGTGAAAGAATAACTGAACCAACATACGACCGAATAAAACTAGAGGAATTAAGACTAGAAACAAGAATTAAACTATCGGATTGGATCTTGACATTCGTATAGCCATTGTCTTTCAACCAAGATAGCACCTCACGCATTGCTATGGAAGAATACTTATTATTTCTTATTTTTCCTATTTTTGTTTGTGTGTGGGGGTCGGGATTGCCCATGTTAGGAAGAATTACACATAAACCTCTTGTCAAGCAAACATGAAATGATATTAAGGCAAATATAGCCCATTTTTTAGGTTGCAAATGCCTTCCAACCAATTGAGTAACAAACACCCATTGCAATAACTCTATTTGCAATTAAATCATAGGCACTACACCTCACACGCATTCGAATCGAGCGGGTGGGTGGAGGTTTCCCCTTTTTCCCTTCATAATATTTCAAATTCCATTAAAATATGTTGGTATATAAAAGAAGGGAAAAGTTCTCTAATGAAGCAATGTAAGACAAATAGCTAAAGGAAACTACACATATTTGAATGCTATATCCAAACAGTTTCGACTCTTAGAAAACAAAACTACCACCTCTTTAATGGTATAAAACTTCATGCTTTACTCCTTTCAAGTTTCAACAGGTTCACCTTGTCATCTAGTAATAAAGCAACCTTGTCAAGCACAGAGGTAACTGCAAACATTGTCATTTCCTGGTATACTATAATGTGTTGGTTATATTATATTAAGCTGTGCTTGAAGGAAGATACATGCAAGTTGTAACTAAGTGGCATGTTTTTGCAGTTCCACATCTCTTTTTTCTCAGTTATAGTGCCTGAAGATACTTTCACAGCCTCAAAGCAAATCAATCAGTTTCACGGAATTAATTGGTAAGACCAGAACTTCTGGACAAACTCTGATTTCTATTAACAAACAGAGAGAAAGTGTAGAGGAAAAGTCTGTTACTAATCTGAAGAGATGATTTACTGGTTCAATTACAAAGAATAATACACGTTTGCAATTTGCAAGACAACATATATTTTATTAAAATTTAAACAACATATATAGTGCTGCAGTATATATAATGCAAAGAATCATATAAGCACTAAAGCACATAACAACCATTTCACTTCAGAAATCAGAACTTAGCAGTCATTACTCAACTATTACATAAATAAATGAAACAAACTTGTGGTGCAGGTGCCTACTCCATATATGGAATCATACGCAAGCCATTTTTAATCCAAATATTGATATAAGGATACAAAATTATGTTAAACCTAATGCACTGGAGCACTCAACAAATAAAAATAAATAAATGGGGACTAGGTGGGTTTAAAGGCATATCAATCCTTAACTGGCAAAACTTATAATTCAAGTTTATGAACATAGGTTCATGGATACCACTTTTTTGTGCAGGTAACTAATAGAAGATCCATTCATCATGATTGCTATTTGCTTCAAGATAACATAAATTTTGGCAAAATGAAGGACAAATTTCATTCACCAAGTTAAATTGAAGTTTCACCAGCATAGTGACTACATGTCTACATATCTTTCAACAATACTGCAGGAACCCTAGGATTTACACCATTCTAACACCACATACCAGGAAAAGCAGCATAGTACGCAAACACAAAACAGAACAGACTACTAAGCAACAGAAATTAAAATCAACCAGATTATCAAAGTTCAACTTAAGCCCTCTCGCCACGAATCCTCCTAGCCAGCTGAATATCCTTAGGCATAATGGTGACTCTCTTGGCGTGGATAGCGCAAAGGTTGGTGTCCTCGAAGAGTCCAACGAGGTAGGCCTCCGCCGCTTCCTGGAGTGCGGCGACGGCGCTGCTCTGAAACCTAAGATCGGTCTTGAAATCCTGCGCGATCTCCCTAACCAGCCTCTGGAACGGCAGCTTTCGGATCAAAAGCTCTGTGGATTTCTGGTACTTCCGGATCTCCCTCAGAGCCACAGTTCCTGGACGGAAACGGTGAGGCTTCTTCACTCCTCCGGTCGCCGGAGCGGACTTCCTAGCGGCCTTGGTGGCCAGCTGCTTCCGGGGAGCCTTTCCTCCGGTGGACTTGCGAGCTGTCTGCTTGGTACGTGCCATTGGAACGATTGAACACTTAAATTGTATGTATTGTATGTATAGATTGCAGAAACTGCTATTGAATGCTTGTGAGACTTGACGGGATTTGGAGGAGATTTATATACGGATTTTGAGGGCGGGAGGGTTTGGTATTTGGGGAATTTTTGAAATTTGGGATTTTTGGAGGCAAGTTTCAGCCGTTGATTACTTTCAACTTTGGTTGGTTCAGATTGGATATGAGCTCGTGATCCGGATAGCGATCCTCGTGAAGCGTATTATATCCAATCAACTATAAACACGTGGCCATGTAATATGTTAATCCTGTGCATTTCATTTTCGCGCCTGGCGGGTTCGACAAAAAATGATTTTTACAAATTTGTAATTCGGTACGTTAACAATGGCTAATTACTTAATAGCCTCTAAACTTTTGTGTAATTATGCCCCAAACCATCAATGCAGTATTAATATATGTATATAGAGCAAATTCCACTTTTCGTCCTCAAATATTGTGTTATTGTTACATTTAGTCATATTTTTTTGATTGTGTCATATTACATCACTGACTTTAAACAATTTTTATTTTTAGTCATCAACTATTGTGGTATTGTCACATTTAATCATATTCTTTTAATTTTGTCATATTACTTTGCCATATACCACAATTTTGCAATTACAAAACTAGAACATACATTTTATATGCCTCCTCAAGGTATGATTTTTTCTTTTTTTTTTTAATGAAATTAGTAAATTACTTTGTTGAAAATTACAAATAGGTTAAATTATTAGTTATGTGCACAACATTTGTATAAGTTATTACTATGTTGGTGATGCCTGTTATCCAACTATTCTTGAGTTTTTACGTCGTAGTGTGTGGAGAGTTATAGGTTAAACGAATTATGCTAACAATGACAAATACGAAACAAGCAAGCTTTATTCAACTATTGACACTCGTTTATCTAGCTTTTCATTTATCCAATTTTTCATGTGTTGGGTGCTATATGCTTCTCGTGGTGTGTGTATCATGTAAGTTGGTTGCACGTAATAGTTACTAAAAGCTTTCACTTTCCCATGTTTTGTTGGTAGTCTATAAATATGAGATTTCAAGGTATGAAGCATTTTAGACATCACAATCTTGGAGATACACGACATATTTCCTCTATATTCAAGCATCATTCTTCACATAGTTTAGTTGTGTACCAACTCATCATGCTAGTTGTTGTTTTTCATTTTTAGTATGTATCTATTACAAGACTAAAATAGCACCAATAACCTAGCTAACGTCTTATTTAGCATTTTGTATTGCTCATTACATGTTTTATCCTCAATTGCCCAATTATTTTGTGGTTGACCTAATTAAAAAATGAGTAAATACCCAAAATAGTTCATCGACATAATTCACAAATTGATCATTGACTATTGATTCAATCAAATTAAATCAACTATTAAAAATTTACCCAATTAGGTCCCCCGTCAGTTCTTCTGTTTAAAGCATGTCAACTTTGAGGTCAAAAGAGTAATTTCATTAGCTCCTCAGTTATACAGTAAACTATCCCTAAAATTAAAACCTAAATATGTCGCCGTTCTATTATTTGTCTCCCTTTCCATTCTCGACTCCATCGCGACTAGTGACGACTGTGGTCGGCCAGGATTGAGCAAAGAAGAAAAAGAGGCAGAGAATGGAGAAGTAAACGTCGAGGTAAATATGGACGAAAATGATGAGTTTTTGGAGGGAGAAATAGGCTTTGAAGCGGTTGAATATGAGGGAGACGATGATGTGAGGGATGAAGATGAAAGAGGCGACTGTGGGGGCGTATTTGTTGCCCACGATGGGCTTGAAGTTATTTGGTGATTTGTTTGTTGGCTTTGTTGAGGTAAACTTTAGAGGTTTTGGAGATTCTTTCCAAATCCGGCAAAGGGTTTGTTGGAATTTGGGGGGCATGTCTCTGAACTCGAAAATCAAGTCGTCTTGTTCATCGTCAATCTAGTATGGTTTTGTGTCATCGGAGGAGCTTTTCTTGGTGGATTGCGATTTGCGTTCTTGGAGTTTGGTCGATGGCTTCTTTTCTAGCTGGGATTTGGGCTGTTCTTTTGCCTAAGCAGCAGCATTGTTGGTTTTGTTCTTGGAAAAAAAAAAAGAGCTAAGCTTGGTTAGATATGAGGATTCCTTGATGGTTTTGGTTGAATTTGAGGCTTTTAATTTCAATGAATTGGAAGTAGAATTCAGCTTATTGAAATGATTCTTATGGGAAACCTTATAAGAGCCTAGAGTGGGTTTGGGAAGCTTGGTTTTGTTCTTAAGGGAGAGTGAAGAAAGAGAGGAAGAAGAAGAAGACAGCTTGAGTTTGGTTTGGTTTTTGGTTGATCCAAACCCATACCCATTCTCAGAAAACATTAGTTTGGTTATTGTGTGATCCAAACCCAGACCCAGTCATGAGAATCTTAGTTTGGGTTAAGAGAGAGGTGGGTGACGTGGCAAAGGTGGCGAAAGAGGGGGAGTGGGAGAGCAGCGAGGTAGCAAGGTGGTTTTGGACATTGAAATTACTCTTTTGATCTCAAAGTTGACAGGCTTTAAATGGAAGAATTGACGGAGGACTAGTAATTTTTGAATATTTGAGGATTTAATTGGATTGAATTAATAGTCAATGATCAATTTGTGAATTATGCTATAGTCGAGTGACTATTTTAAGTATTTACTCTTCAAAAATCATATGTAGCCAATATTTTTTTTTCGAAAATGTAGCCAATATTTTATACTCCGGTATTATTTTAATATATAAAGATTGTTAATTTTCAATTAAAAAGATGCTTATCTAAAAGGAAAAAAAAAAAAAAAGTAAGCAACGACCAAATTTGCAAATTGACCATTGACCCATACATAGTGTTGTCAAGTTGAATATCACTATTCACTAATCCGCAATACTTTACCGCGTTGAATTCGTCAGCCGCGCCCCTTTCACACGTCGTGGCCTTAGACTACTTGCACAGTTGCACATGAAAATTGAAAGAAGTAAGAAAAGGGCACACGAAATTTCCGCACTCCTTCCTGCCGAAAAAATTAGGAAAAATTGTATTTTTCATCTTTAAATTTAAATTATAAGGTAGTGGTAGAATTCGTTTATAAATGATAGTTATATTCATTTGTTGTCCACATTACACGTTTCATCTTTTTTATCAATAAAATATTATGGACAAAAATTGTAATTTTAGTATAACTCATTGACGAAAAGCGAACACGAAATGACGAAAAATGCAACGCAATAATAATTTAGGACAAAAAGTGAGCTGACCAACTATAATTTAGGGACGAAAAATACAATATCATAATAATTACTAACAGATTTTTGATTGAACCCGTCATACAAAATAATCTTAATGTAATTTATTATATGACGTAATTTACAAGCTATTACACAAAAATAAAAATTATGGCATATACATTATTATATAACAACTAATTTCCCTATTAGTGAAACAAATTCCCAGCCCAATTTGACCGGCAACCACTCCATAATAAATAAATAATTCAAAGTCCACCCTCTCTCATCATACCAACCCAAAAATAGACCGTTCATCTTCGTTCCTCAATATAATACCAGCATAGATTATCCAGGCAGAAAAAAGCCTAATCTTCCATATCCAATATTCTTGATCATTCCTCTGTTTCAATTCATCTCGTATCTGATTGCAGCAATGGACAAGGAACAAGACGAGATTCAGTTTCTCGGCTTCTTCAGCATATTCAAAGAATCATTCAGCCTGGTTTCCACATGGAAGAGGATCTTCTCCCAGATTACAGCCGCCATGATCGTCCCTCTCTCCTTCATCTACCTGGCGCACATCGAGATCTCCGACATCCTCTTCACCGACATCCTCCGCGACGAGTACATCCTCGACAGGATCCAGCGGGGCACGAAGACGTACGAGAAGATCTCCGACGTTCTCTCCTCGGAATGGACCGCCTTCTGGCTCTTCAAGATCGCCTACTTCATCTTCTTCCTCATCCTCGCCCTCCTCTCCACCGCCGCCGTCGTGTACACCATCGCCAGCATCTACACCGCCAAGGAGATCGCCTTCCGGCGCGTCATGTCGGTGGTCCCCAAGGTGTGGAAGCGCCTCATGGTGACTTTCCTCTGGAGTTTCGCGATTCTCTTCGCCTATAACGTTCTCACTTTCTCTATCCTCATTTTATGGGTGATGATGGTGGGGCCCAGGGGGGTGGGGTTGTTCGTGGCGGGGGCGATAATGGTGGGGTACATGATAGGCTTCGTGTACATAACCGTAATTTACCACCTCGCCACCGTGGTGTCCGTGCTGGAAGACGTGCACGGGCTGAGCGCGTTGATCAAGAGCCGGAGTTTAATCAGGGGCAAAATGGGGATTTCCGCGGTCATCTTCTTGCTTCTCAACCTGGTTTTTTTTGGGGTTCAGACCGGGTTCGAGTACTTCGTGGTGCTCGGCTATGGCGGCGGGGTTGCAGGGAGGGTATGGTATGGGATTCTGTGCGTCGTTTTGCTGGCGATTCTCATACTCTTTGGACTCACCACCCAAACCATCATTTACTTCATCTGCAAGTCATATCACCATGAGAATATTGACAAGTCTTCGTTGTCGGATCATCTAGAAGATTACCTCGGAGAATATGTTCCCTTGAAGTCTAAGGATGTACAGCTCGAGTCATTCCACGTTTAATGTGCAAATTTTTTTTATTGGTTTTTGTCAAAGAATTGCTGATGTTCAATTCTTTGATATGTATACGAGGATATGAATGTTTTTACAGAGATAATATTTGATTAATGGTGATTAGTAGTTGTACAATCTAACCTGAACCCTGTTCAGAGAGAATGTATGTGCAGTGCTCTATTGCTTGTTTTACTTAGGTAGATGTATGGCTGTTTGTATACGTGGGACCAGTAACAACACTGAATCTTGGTGATACTATTTATTTTTCTTCTGTGATTTGTCCAATATATATTTCGGATAGATGGATAGTGATTGGGTGGAAACTAGATGCGTTTGTATTGGAAGCAATATTGACTTATACCAAACCTTTACTACACTTATGTTCAATTTGATTGTGTTAGGGAATGAATTAACAAGCACTGCGGAAGCGGGTACGGTGATCGCAAATTGAGAATTATTGCAGGAAGTAATAATATGGGAGAAATATAAAATGACAAATAAATGAGATATTAATTTTGGGGAGATTGAAATATAACTCACTAAATTATTGTAAAGGAAATATTACAATAAATAAATTGCTAAGCTTTAAATTGGAAATTAAAGAAAGCTAGCAAATGAAAGAAAAATTCCTACGTGAGAATGAACTAGAGAGAATGAAGAGAGAATTGATGTTGGGATGCTTTGTTCCTGCAAATGAGCTCTATTTATAGTAGTTTGAGGAGGAGCAAAGCCTGATGGTGATTAGTTGTCCACATGGGTTAACAACTCATGCATGTGAGTTGTGATGTGCAGCCATATGCAGAGAAGTGGGCTGCCATGTGAAAGCAGAATGATTTGGCCACTTGCATAATTATTCTAACAATCTCCACCTTGGACAAATCAACCAGGAATTTAACAACTCGAACAACCAACTAAATTCAAGCAATGTTTGAATTTAGCAATAGGTAGTGGCTTGGTAAGCATGTCCGCTGGGTTCTCCAAAGTGTGAACTTTCAGAACAATGATATCTCCTGCAGCTACAACGTCGCGGATGAAATGATATCTGACATCAATGTGTTTGGTTTTGGCGTGATATGTATCATTCTTGGTGAGATGAATAGCACTCTGACTATCAGAAAACACAGTAGTCTGACCCTATGAAATACCAAGTTCCATAACCAAACCTCGTAGCCAAGTAGCTTCTTTGACACCCTCTGTTGCTGCAATATATTCCGCTTCAGTTGTGGATAGAGCAGCAACAGACTGAAGCGTAGCTTTCCAACTGATAGCACAATTACAGAGAGTGAAAATATAACTAGAAAGCACCCGGCGTCTGTAAAGATCACTACCATAATCAGAATCCACAAATCCCATAATGTTAGTAGATACAGAAGAATTCTTATCAAAAACCAAACCCAAAGAAGATGTACCCTTCAAATACCGTAAAATCCATTTAACGGCATTCCAATGTTCCTTACCAGGGTTATGCATATATCGGCTCACAACACTTACAGCATAAGCCAGATCAGGTCTAGTGCATACCATAGCATACATAAGACTTCCAACAGCACTTGAGTAAGGAACCTTTTTCATATACGCCACATCAGCTTCTGACTTAGGGCATAATTCAGAAGACAGCTTAAAGTGTGCACCAAATGGAGTAGACACAGGTTTACAATTTGACATATTAAATCGATCAAGCACCTTATCAACATACTTTTTCTGGGATAGAAAAAGTTTTCCAGCTTGACGATCCCTGTGTATCTCCATGCCAAGAATCTTCTTTGCTGCACCAAGGTCTTTCATCTCAAACTCATTGCTTAGTTGAGACTTCAACTTATTAACAAGAGACATGTCAAGAGAAGCAATGAGCATATCATCAACATAAAGTAATAGATAGATAAAAGACCCATTAGAAAATTCTTTAAAATAGACACAGCTGTCATATTGGCTTCTTGAGAAACCTTGCCCTAACATAAAAGCATCAAACCGCTTATACCATTGCCTTGGAGCTTGCTTCAACCCATAGAGTGATTTCTTCAGGTGACAGACACAATGTTCCTTTCCAGGAACTTCAAACCCCTCAGGTTGATACATGTAAAGTTCCTCATCAAGTACTCCATGTAGGAATGCAGTCTTTACATCAAGTTGCTCCAACTCCAAATCAAGCAGAGCAACAAAAGCAAGTAATACACGTATAGAGGTATGACGAACAACTGGAGAAAAAATCTCATTAAAGTCAATACCTTCACGTTGATCGAAACCTCGAACAACCAACCGTGCTTTCCACCTTGCTTTCTCAACCCCAGGGATGCCTTCTTTCATCTTGTAAATCCACTTGCAACTCAATGGGCGTTTACCTTTAGGCAACTCTACCAGCTCCCAAGTCTCATTCTTGTGAAGACTTTCAATCTCCTCTTGCATAGCTACCAACCACTTGGACGAGTCGACACAGGAAATAGCCTCGGAATAGCAAGATGGATCACTATCAACCTCCTGTGCAACTGAAAGTGCATAAGCAACCAAGTGGGTTTCATCATCATACCTAGCAGGTTTTGTAATTATCCTCCTAGGTCGATCTTGAGCAATCGAATACTCTCGTTGTGGCTCGACGAGAGGTGCGATACTAGTAGATGCATCATCATTGACAATAGTAATATTGTCATTGGACCTCAAATCGAACTACACCTTCTCTCCAGTACTCTGCTTATCACCTGTACTGGGTATAATAGAATCTTTTCCAGAAGAAAGTAATGCATTTTCATCAAAAGTGATATCTCGACTCAAAATGATCTTTTGAAAATCAGGAGACCATAGACGATACCCTTTTGACTCAGAAGCATAACCAAGAAAAANATTCTGCTGGGGTTTACCAGGCAAAGTCTTATGCCTGGCGATTCCATTGATTGTACAAAACTCATTGAACTCTGACTCACAGAACTCCAGTCCATTATCTGTCCTGAGCTTTTTGACCCTTTTCCCTGTCTGAGTTTCAACAAGTATTTTCCAATTTTTGAAAGTAGAAAATGCTTGATTTTTGTGTTTCAAGAAATAAACCCAGACCTTACGAGAAAAATCATCAATAATAGACATAAAATATCTACAACCTCCTAGAGATTGGACCTTAGTCGGTCCCCATAAATCAGAATGAATATATTCCAATACATCTTTGGTACGGTGTGTAGCAGTAGAGAAACTAACCCTCTTTTGTTTCCCAAAAACACAATGCTCACAAAATTGTAATTTTCCCGTACCTGAATTTCCCAAGAGGCCTTGCTTGCTCAGGATATGCATGCCTTTCTCACTCATATGCCCCAGACGCATATGCCATAGTTGAGTGAGATCTGCGTCGTCAACCGATGATGAGACTGCTGCTGAACCTGTCACAGTACTGCCATGCAACACATACAAGCTTCCAGAACGAGAAGCTTTCATGAGAACAAGAGAGCCTTTTATCACCTTTAGAACTCCACCTTCAGCTATGTACTTACAGCCCAAAGATTCCAAGGTGCCCAAAGATATCAAGTTCCGTTTTAAGTCAGGAATATATCGAACATTGGTAAGAGTCCTAACAACGTTATCATGAGTCCGAATTTGAACACTTCCAATTCCACTAACCTTACATTGGGTATTATTACCCATCAAGACAATTCCACTATCAACTGGTTCAAGAGAGATGAACCAGTCTCTATGAGGACACATGTGGAATGTACAACCAGAATCTAGAATCCACTCAGTTTCGCTCCGTTTGCTACCGGAACTAACAGATAACAAAACGCCATCCTCTGAATCACTAGCAACAACACTCGCTTCTGCGGATTTCTTTTCTCTCTCTTGTTTATTTTTCAACTTAAAGCATTCAGACACATCATGTCCATGCTTCTTACAGTACTTACAGGATTTGTTGGACTTACGACCTTTGGACTTAGATCTAGAATTTTTACTAGTTCCTCTTGTATCAAGTGAACGACCCCTAACAGTCAAACCCTCGCCTTTCTCCTCAGATTTAATTTCTAAGTCAAATTTTTCTTTTGACAACAGATTTGACTTAACATCATTAAAAGTAAGGGTTTCCCGTTTACCATATAACATAATTTCTTTGAAATGCTTATATGATTTAGGGAGAGAAACTAGTAACAAAACAGCCCGATCCTCATCATCAATCTCAATATCAATATTCTCCAAATCCAATAAAATTGAATTAAATTCATCTAAGTGAGAATTGATAGAAGTACCTTCCTCCATACGGATTGTGTACAACCGCTCCTTCAGGCGTAACGTATTTGCCAGACTTTTGGTCATATAAAGCGAATCCAGCTTGGACCATAAATCTGACGTAGTCTTCTCACTTACTACCTCACGTAGAATTGCTTTAGATAGGCACAATTGAATGGTTGAACGTGCCTTGTCATCCAGATCTTCCCATTGCTCATCTGTCATTGTAGTCGGCTTCTTGTCTTTCCCGGCTATTGCTCGTTTCAAACCGTTCTGGGTTAGAACGGCTTCCATCTGAACCTTCCAAATGGAAAAGCTAATTTTCCCATCAAACTTCTCGACATCAAACTTGGCGACAGTTGACATCTTTGAAAATAATTCTCAATTAAACCGCTCTGATACCACTTGTTAGGGAATGAATTAACAAGCACTGCGGAAGCGGGTACGGTGATCGCAAATTGAGAATTATTGCAGGAAGTAATAATATGGGAGAAATATAAAATGACAAATAAATGAGATATTAATTTTGGGGAGATTGAAATATAACTCACTAAATTATTGTAAAGGAAATATTACAATAAATAAATTGCTAAGCTTTAAATTGGAAATTAAAGAAAGCTAGCAAATGAAAGAAAAATTCCTACGTGAGAATGAACTAGAGAAAATGAAGAGAGAATTGATGTTGGGATGCTTTGTTCCTGCAAATGAGCTCTATTTATAGTAGTTTGAGGAGGAGCAAAGCCTGATGGTGATTAGTTGTCCACATGAAGGTGAGGTGTCCACATGGGTTAACAACTCATGCATGTGAGTTGTGATGTGCAGCCATATGCAGAGAAGTGGGCTGCCATGTGAAAGCAGAATGATTTGGCCACTTGCATAATTATTCTAACAGATTGGAAGAAGAAAAAAATAAACTTATAAACATCATGACCCGTATTAAATCAAGCAATCAAGGCATATTATGTTACGCGGAGTATAAAATGGGGGTGGGATTTGAGAATTCATGTATAATTACTCATTTACTCTAATGATAATTTAAAAATGTATCATGTACTTTTTTAAATAGCTTCGCATTCAGTCAAGCGTAAACTTTAGAAACGTAATATTAGGTTAACTATTTATTATTTTTAACTTACTCATTGATTTTAATAAGAAATGTTTTAGGTTCGAATCCCATCCCAATCACAGTTGGTATAATTGTTGAACATATACTATAAGTCTATAAATATGTTAAAGTTTATTTAAAAAATATAATATAAAATTTAACATGAACTTTGGTAACTAATTAGTCGTACTATATGTTCAAATTTTTAGCATAAAATGACATTGTAAGTAGCTATTTTGTGGTACATATATATGTGAAGTCCACTTATGATTTGTGTTGGGTCAACGTGGGTTCGGGCCATTCGTTGTGAGACGAAAACATTGATATATTGCACGTTCAAACGGATATAGGTGAATGAGAATTTGGTTTTGAAAGTTGACCAATTTGAGTTGAAAATGAAGGTTGAATGGCTTCGTAAAAACACTTATCCACATTGGTTTGGGAAGTGGCTTGCACCACTATATATTTAAGAGCATTTTAAAAGCATGTTGAATTGTATAGCATAGAGTCTCTCGCGCGTGTAGGGGATGCAAATCAAATCGCAAAATGAGTCTGAAAAGACTTACTCGTGTACGTCGGCACCTGCGGGCTACGTTATGTCAAATTTTCTTATAATTTTTCAAACTCGAATCCATTGTCTGAGAGGTAATGTTGAACAAATAGTCACATGGTCGAGAGGTAACGTTGAGTGAATAGTCACCTTTCGGACTTGTCACGTTTCGTACTTGACTATTCAGTCGAGTAGTTACCATTCGAATGCAACTATTTTGTTTGACCGAACAGTTGACTACTCGTAAGTAACCTTCCGGGTAACTTTTGAAAGGTACCATTCGGAGTAGTTACCTTTCGAATTACTCACGTTTCGAACCACTCTTCGAAGTTCTGTTATGTATATTAATTATAATGTTACAAAATTAATTACGAATTAATTCCAATTTAAATTTTAGAATTAATATCCAGATAAATGGTTGTCTGTTACGAATGTTACAAAGCTGAATTCATTTAAGTTGTTAATGCGATGATTACTATTTTTAATTTCCTCATTTCCTATGAAAACCTTTTGTTGGCATATTGTTAAGGCTGTTGATTTTGAGAACTTCAACAATCTGATTTTGTCTTCGCTCCATATCTCTCAACTCTTTTATTCGAAAAATATTTTGCAAACAATTCCGTAAAGTGTACGAAACGCTCGCTTGGTATTCTTGTTTGCCGGACATTTCGTTTGAATGCTCAAGCTTAAGGTTGTAATCCGTTTTATCATGGAAGACTGACGCTGCAATGCTCATAGCACTATCAGGAGGTAGCAGATCAATTTTAATGAGAGCGTGAGCACACATGACTCGGATTTCTCTTTATTGTATTGCGTTATAACCTCGTGTTAGAAAACCCTTTTATTCGTATTTATATATTTCGCATATATATTGTTTTGGTTTCGAACCAAATTGTGGTGGGGATTAATTTTACTAAAGATTACATCCCTCATTACTAGTTTGGTTGGAAATAATTTTATATACAAATTAAATTCCATATTTGTATGTGTGTGGTGGTGGTGGCTTCCTCCAGGGAGAGAGGCGACTAGTTCTCCGTGGGTTGGTTGCTTCCTCTGGAGAGAAGACCACAAGTGACAAGTGTCACCGGAGAAGGCGCAAGCGATTAGTCGGACACCGACGATCAATTTTTTGGTCGAAAATGATGTCGGATTTTAACCTGTTATCAAATGTCATTATTTTATTTTTGGGCTTTATTGCTTCAAAATAAAATGTTAATGGGTTTAATTGTAACTTTAAAAAGTTTATGTACTTAATTGACTTTTGAAGTAAAATTTGATAGCATATTTGACTATCGAATGAGTTAATATCCAATTTAGTCTACGAATATAATGATTTTTCTCGATTTAGTCTATATGCGAAGTCATCAACTTTGATTATCTTATCCAATTCAGTCCTCAACTGTCATAATCAATGACTAAATCAAGAAAAATCACAATAGTTGATGACTAAATTTGGTAAAACCACTATAGTTGAATATTAACTTGGGTAAAACTAACTATATTGGATTTTAATATATGTGAAATTGCAAAGCTATATTATCCGATGACTCGTTTGAGTAGAACCATCAAAGTTGATGACCTAATTAAGTACAAAAAGTCGCTTATGACTAGATCGAGTAAAAATCACTATATTTGATGGCTAAGTTGGGTATTATCCCTATCTTGGATAATAGGAATGTCAATATGGTCGGAGATAAGTCGAGGAGGACAACCTCCATCATTCGAATTAGTGATCGGGTAGCTATGAATTTTCATAATAACCCAAATAGGCCATCCAACGTTAATTGTAGACAAGCTCAAGGGTGGAGCCAAGGTTGGATAGTGCAGGGGGGCCAACTACGATTGAAGTACTAAATCAAATACTCCGTACATTGATATCCATTTAACATATTTCAAAATAACCATTACACTACAAAATTACTAAAGTTTAGAATAAATCATTTATAATCGAATATGTATAAAATTATTTTGCAATATGCTTTTCGATGTAGATTGCTTTGTATAGTTAAAACTTAAAAAGAATAAAAACATTCACGCATGTTTTGAAATACTATTGATTATTTATTGAAAACTATCCTCTTCACAACATAATATAATAGCAATTGTTTTCTAAAATACAAATACTACACAATTTTTCATTATTATGCATGTCAAATTAAATACAAAATCTACCACATAACAACACAAATTTGCATAATTAAACAAACAAATGCACCTTGATATCCATTATTGATAATAAAACAAAAGAACTATTTAAAATAAACAATATAATATGAAACAACAAATAACCAAACAAGTAGTTAGAAAAAAAAATGCATAGATGTTAATAATGACAAATTATCTTATCATAGCATATATGGTGTATATATGTATGGTTCTGTATAGAGAAACTAGTAAGTATGTTAAATGAGGTTTGGATGTGAGTCAACACTTAACAATATAGGGAATACATAATTTGAAATGAGAGAGAACTAGGAAAATTGAGAAGATGAAGAAGTTTATAGCTTAGCCTATAAACTGAACTTAAGTGTGAGAAGGCAAATATTTTAAAGGGACAACAAAATTTTAATATTCTATATAATATTTAAAAAAATTAAATATTATATATAATATTAAAAAAATTGAGGGTGGGAGCCCATGGCATACACTTGAGTCCGCCCCTAGTTACAATGCGTGTTTCACAGTTTCACACATAACACATATTCAACTAATGTGTGTGAGGGTTTTTTTTTTTTTTTTTTTCTTCTTCTAATAACATTTTTTTTTCTTGTCCATCCAATAAGACAACAGATTTTAATGTTCTTTGATTAAAATCAATGGTTATTTGCATTGTAAGTGGATGGACCATGTGCACAACCGAAATACCGATCATATAATTAAATGACCAAATTTGTTAATTTTATAATTGGAGGATTAACTTTCAACATGTAAAATAATTAAAGGATCATAAAGCAAATTTCCATTATATTGTGTTATTTATTTATGAAAAGAAAATATGCATAGCAAAATCATACTTCAATTACACAAGAAACAAATTGTCATCTGCGGGTGAGACTTAAAATTATTGTATATGTTTTTTTTTGTTTTTTTTTTAAAATACTATTGACTCTGTTACAACGTAGTATCTGTTTATACATACTTTTTCTTAACATACTGAAGCACAAAGAGCCATATGGAGACAAATAGAGGAAATATTTTTACTAATTTTTTACAAATATAGAATAATCTATAAAAGTATTTTTAAAATATTTTGTAAAGACAAATCCATTTCATTGTATATAACACATCTTATCTATTTATAAATGCTATATATATAGAAGTAAATGAGACAAATAAATTTTATGTAGAAATTTGGAGTTCATGTATACTTAATTTAATATTTGAATAGTATCACATATAAAAGTGATTATTAGTTAAATAAAATACTACATTTATTTTTAAATCAATAATATTGCAATATATGAATAATATTAATAATTAATACAAATGATTATTTAATTGCTAATAAAAATACTTCTAAAATATATATTATATAATCTTAAAGCTGATACATTATAACAAATAAAAACAAGTAATAAGTTTGGAAAACATCAAATAAAAAGATAACTATGATTAATATGAATTACTAATAAAAATATATTATACAGTGAAAACTCAAGACCTACAAAGCTGCTATTTTTTTTAATTGAATTGATGAAATTAATAAATATATTAATCAAATATGCAACACATCACATATAAGTACAAAAAAATCAAACATAAACTAGTAACTACATAAATATTAATGTGAGTTTCAATTCAAATTATTAATACAAGTGGGAGTACAAGCGTGGATAAATAATGTCTATTTATTTTGAGAGATATGATTGGAGAGAAATAAGAAGAAAATCATTTAAAATGTGATATTATTTTCCTAATTAATATTACAAATTTCGTACGTGTATTACAAAATAATATTTGGGCTGCACATACTCAAAGTTGGTTAAGCCCTATAAAAAAGAGAGTTTATTTTTGGAAGCCCTACCCGCAGGCCGCAACAAGATGCCAAGCCGATCATAGTATCATACGCACGCCATTCTTTTATTCATCTCTTACAGTCTTTCACCGGTCACCACTTCTCTTTCAACACAGAAGGCCGGAAAGCCATCGTAGCAACCCTCTTTAATAGGTATCGCCACAACCACAGCCCTCTTTAATAGGTATCACCACAACCACACTATTTGCTTGCTTAGTTGTTTATATTGAGTTATCATATAACATTGTTTGGCTAAGTTGTATTGAATTTTTTTGTTTGATTTATAAGCAGTGGAATGTATCAAATAATCATTCTCCCTCCCGTTTTTGTTTTCCATTTTGCTTAGTTTTTAATGTTTTCATTTCATTTTCTGTGGTTTTCTAGAAGCAAACATGTCAAATTCCTGGACTAATAACCAGAAATGCTTGGTGACTTGAATACTTATGGTGCATGTTTTGTGCAGGGGTTAGAGATGGCTGGAAAGTCTAACAAAGGGAAGAATCGGAAAGGGCAAAATGCCACCCATGCTACTGAGCATAAAGTGCCATCTGATGCTCCTGATTGTGTAAGTTCAGAAGCTAATGGAAATGCAGAATTGAGTGAATCAGCTGATATGAAGACTGAAATGAAAGAGTCTTCGAATGGGGCTCCAGAGGACCAGCCTAAGCAAGGTGGAGTTATTGGTGGCCTCTTCTCTCCTTGCCTTTTGCACTAATAGTTCTGTTTGTAACTTTAGAATTCAAAAAATTGTCACTACTGTTAAAGAACTAAGGAACTTATACACTGCTATGTATCCCAGTCCCGGACCTTTAATTAGCTTTTACTACTTGTTCATCACTTTATGTTTAGATATATTCTAAACATTTAGTCTGCAGCTGACTGTTTCTAGCTTCAAATGGTTTATTTTTGTGTCTACACATATTTTTAATTTGTTTGTGCAAGCTCGGAGATATTATTTGCCCATTTTCCTCTACTAGGCTTACGGCAACATTGTTTTAGCGTCAGTTTGATAGAAGTTTATGGATCTTTTCATGGATTATTATTTAGAATATGGATTGAAACATTGTGGGTCAACTTAATACCTATTTCTCTCAACACATAATTCCTTCCCCTAGGATGACCACAGATGTATAAACAAATGTGGTTCCACATTAATATTTGCATACATAATTTTTTTTAGGAATGGGAAGCGTAATTGTTATTGGAGGTGAAATATCTTACTTAAAGAAATAAAGAATGGCAGTGCCTTGTTGCTATACTACCCTTGTTCTGATGATATTCTTCAACAACTACATTATATCTAATTTGTTCATCTCTGATGATTTAGTTTGTCGTAACCCTCGTTTGAAACTTAAGTGTTTACAACATTAATGAGACATGGCTCACTTTCCCCTTCCTTATTATGTCCACGTTATTTAATTCAGATACATATTATGTTAATCTTCAATTACTTTGGATTGCTTTGGGAAACAATATAATTTATATCTTACAATAGGTCTTCTGTATCAGGTGGTATCCATCTATATCCAGTTACTGTTAAAACTCAAGGGGGTGAAAAGCTAGAGCTTCAAGTAAGACAAAGATTACCATTAAATTTGTACTCTGTCATTAGCTTGTTTATATCCTATTTCCTATGCCCATACCCTGCACCTTGAAATTTTTGATGTATTTCTTCCGATCTCTTTGAAATTATTTGTAAATCCTACTTACATTGTGTATATTAAAAGTCACTGAATATGTCCTATACCATGAAATGGTTCAATCTTCTATGCTGGTCAGAATACTGAGTTCCTTTAACAGAATAAGATAGAAATTATTTTGTTCAACTGATTTAAAGTTGGTGTTTGTGAATGTTTTGATGGTATTATGATTGCAGCTGAGTCCTGGGGATTCTGTTATGGATGTGAAGCAGTTTCTTCTTGATGCTCCAGAGACATGTTTCTTTACTTGTTATGACCTGTTATTGCACACAAAGGATGGATCAAATTATCATCTAGAGGATTATAATGAAATTTCTGAGGTAGCTGATATCACCTCTGGAAACTGCTCCCTAGAGATGATTCCTGGTATGCCTGTCTTGTGCTTGGCCTGCATTAGTGCTAGAATTTGCAGGCTAAATAACATTGTGGTTATTGCTTGTTTGCTTGCAGCATTATATGATGATCGATCTATTAGGGCTCATGTTCACCGTACTCGAGAATTGTTATCTCTTTCCAGTTTGCATTCCTCACTCTCAACATCACTTGCACTACAGCATGAATCAGGGCAACCAACAGCTGCCAAATCTGGAGGTTTGTTATTCAAGCTTACCTTCATTCTCCTTTTTAGATTTTCTCCTTTCCTTGTTGTTTGATTCTTTATTCATCATATGTAAATCTACTGTATGATTTTTTTTTTTGGATGTTTATTGTGTAGAGCCAAATCAGCCAATCAAAGCTGATATACCAGAACTCGATAATATGGGTTTTGTGGACAATATTTCCAGTTCGCTCTCCAATTTGTTATCAACAATTTCTAAGGAGTTGAAATGTGTGGAGAGTATTGTGTTCTCTTCATTTAATCCTCCTCCCAGCTACAGAAGGTATTATTATTTATTTTCAAGTAATATGTATAATCATATCCGATCATTTGCTTCTGGATATTATCAGTAACATTGTGAGTGCTGTTTTTATTGTATTCAGGCTTGCTGGAGACTTGATTTATTTGGATGTAGTAACACTTGAAGGAAACAAATATTCTATTACGGGAACAACTAAAAACTTCTATGCTAATTCAAGCACTGCAAATGTTCTTGATCCAAGACCAAGTAAAACTGGCTCCGAAGCAACAACTCTAATTGGACTTTTGCAAAAGATTAGCTCAAAGTTTAAGAAAGGTATCAATGACATGTTTAGAAGTAGTCATTGTTTATTTGGGCTTCTGAATATACTGAAAACCATATGTAATGATATACAACTCGGTTTTCTTTATTAAAGCCTTTCGAGAAATATTGGAGCAGAAGGCCTCTGCACATCCTTTTGAAAATGTTCAATCTCTACTGTCCCCAAATTCATGGCTTGGCTCCTATCCCATTCCTGGTAAGTGCTTTCCATTAGCTATTATCATGCTAGCTTATAATTTATTTTTCATCCACATATTTCAAATGGGATGTTCATAGTCATTGAGACACTGAGTGCTTTGCTCGAGTTTACCAGCCACTAATCATATGAATATTGGTTATTTTGATCCGTAGAGTTTATCTGATTAAGATATTAGGTGCTCTTTGTATCCTCCCAGAAACTCTGGTTTTGCTCTATTTGAGGTCCATAATCAATGTTGCATTGTCTATGCCTGTGGCACTTGCTTCTCCAATCCTTCTGATTAATTGTGTTTGATTGATTTATTTTTTTGGTTGCATATGGAAGAAGTGCACACACTATATTTATCAGTGTGGTATTAACTTGTATTTCTTGCTTCAGATCACAAACGTGATGCAGCTAGGGCAGAAAATGCTTTGACACTTTCTTTTGGAAGTGAGCTGATTGGGATGCAAAGAGATTGGAATGAAGAGTTGCAATCCTGTCGGGAATTTCCGCATGGGACACCACAGGAAAGGTGCATTGCTACCTCTTTAAGTTTGTCTCTCTATGAATGTGAATGTACTCTATTAAGTTTATTATTATTATTATTATTATTATTATTATTATTATTATTATTGCTGTTGCCATTATTACGAGTGATGGTATTTATTATGCTTTTAACTTTCTTATATCACTCATAACAATTATTTCCAGGATCTTGCGAGATAGGGCCCTTTACAAAGTCACTTCTGACTTTGTAGATGCTGCAACTAGTGGTGCTATTGGAGTCATCAGCAGATGTATACCACCAATCAACCCAACCGATCCAGAGTGCTTTCATATGTTAGTCACTTTTACACAACTCCATGCAATTGCTGTATTCTATGCATTACAGTGTGCTTTGCCCCTTTATTTAATTGTTTTTTTAATCTTTTATTCCTGATATCAGTATTACAGTGTCAGTGCTCCTGTAAAACCATTCCATTAAATTTTTCTTTTGGTGATTCCTACTTTTGTACTGTTCATTAGTTTTCCATATCTGTGTGTGCCCTCTAAACCTCTAGCTATACACTCTTGGCCGCCTATTATTCATATGCCTAATATGAGGAATACAGATGCCATGTTCTATGTATTTTATGTATATGTCTTTATTTGATTAAACGCCTCCTCACACCTTTTTTAAAAATCTAAAATTATTGGCAAGCACGAGTTTGGTAATATAATTGCCTTAAATCTTTGTAAAGTTACATCAACTGTTCCTCATTTGTTTTCATGTTTTCCAGGTATGTCCACAATAACATATTCTTCAGCTTTGCTGTTGATGCGGACCTTGAACAATTGTCCAAGAGGAAGACCTCTGACTCTCTTTCAGAAGTTGAGATCACAAACCCAATTCAATTATCATCTGAGAAGATCCCCAACAATTTACCACATGGAGCTTCTGAAATTTCAAATGGGGAGAAACCCACTGCTTCTAGTGCTGAACATGTAAATGGCATGTTGGATTCAGCCGTTGGAGGAGCTGCTGAGAATCAGTTGGCTGAAAGTGAGCAAGCCACATATGCAAGTGCAAACAATGACTTGAAAGGCACAAAGGCATATCAAGAAGCTGATGTCCCTGGGCTATACAATCTTGCAATGGCCATAATTGATTACAGAGGTCACAGGGTCGTTGCACAGGTGTCTAATAAACTTGTGGTCTATTCTCTTTAAGTGCAATATGCTGATGAATATTAGTGCCTCATTGATAATTAAGTCTTTGGACTTAAGTTTGTATAGGTCAATTTGTAAGACTATATTACCTAACTGTGAACCTCTGCCACTGCCATCCTGAAAAGATAAAAGCAATGAATTTCTAATTAAATGTCACATTTCAGCCTCCCATGTTGAAAATTTTCAGCTGCTAGAGAGGATTGGTTTTGCATCATCTTTGTTACACACTAAATCTTTGTATTTTCTATTCTCATTAAGTGTATCTGCATAATGAGCTCAAAATCTACAGGAACAACACTAGACACTTATTTGAATTTTAGATTGTTGATTACACTTGTCACTTGCGTGCTTCTTCCTTTGTATGTATTGCAGTTGGTACTTTGTGTCATTATAATCATCATTATTCTGTTACTTGCTTACAGAGTGTTTTACCTGGCATCCTTCAAGGTGATAAATCAGACTCCCTTCTGTATGGTTCTGTTGATAATGGGAAGAAAATATGCTGGAATGAAGATTTTCACTCCAAGGTTGGTTTTCTTTGGTGTGATTTTAATTCTTTTTTGGTTGTGACATTTTCTATCTACTAAGTAGCAGCAATGCCCACATGGTGAAAAGTGTTTCTATTATTGTACTGTATGAAAGAAACCTATAATGCAATCAATTCTATTTCCTGTAATTTCACGTGATTTATGAAAGAAGATGATTGACAGTGTATGTCCAGCGGATTTCACTGTTATCGTGCATGCTATCTTCCTATGTAAAAAAAATGAATGCTGAAGTGAGAGTTTGCTTAGCTACTATATTATGTTATTTTGGTTTTGTAATTTGATAAGCAAGATGGTTTACAAAATGAATTTCTTGATTCCAACTTTCCGAGGCTTCCAGCTACTTCTGTCTGGTTTTGGATCTATATGACTATATTGTCAAGTCAAATAATTGTTTTTCTCAGCTTTATTGCAATAATATCTTTAAATTTTGAGATATTGCAATAATGTCTTTAATATTGAGATATTCTTCTCTACTATACAGACTACCTGTTTCTTGGTTCAATCAATATTTTTAATCCTTTGGCTATCAATAGGTAGTTGAAGCTGCAAAGCGTCTCCACTTGAAGTTACATGCTGTCTATGATGGATCTGGAAATATTTTTGAGTTGGCTGCACCAGTGGAGTGCAAGGGTATTGTTGGCAGCGATGACAGGTATGAGATAGTTTGTTTGGGCAATAATAACTTTTTGAGTTTAGGCATTAATCTTTCTAACACTGGCATTCAGGCATTATATATTGGACCTGATGAGAGTCACACCTCGTGATGCCAATTATAGCGGTCAAGGTTCCAGATTTTGTATTTTGAGACCTGAGTTGATAACTGCATTTTGCCAAGTTAGTAGTCCATTTTTCAGTAATTTTTCCTTTTAATTATTTTTTATTTTTTCATTCTTATTTATTTCTTGATGTATTTATTTATTTGTTATTTTTTACTTAAACAGGTTGAAGCTACAGATAGGTCAAAATCAAAGTCCAAGGCTGAGGGAGAGGTTCAAGAGACTAGTGATTCTTCAGATGCAAATAATACTGATGAAATTCCTAGAACTGAGGATAATGCCCCGAGCCAGGTTGACAAAGAGGTAATTTTTTTCCTTCTAAAGTATTTAAGCAAGGATTATGGACTTGGTGCTGCTGTGTATATTACACTCTGCTGTAATCTTTTACTATAAGCAGAGCATCATTCTTTAATATGTTTTGAGCTGTTTGTGTATATGTCTAAATTTGTGATATATCTCTGTATGGGATTACATCTTGGGATATGCCTGCACGTACTTTTTGCGCTTGTCATAGTTATCAGATAATAATATTGTCTTTGATTTGAAAGTTGGGAAAACAGTTTGAAAAGTTTTCTGCATTTGGGATCCCTTTTAGCTTAACCTGGTGCTGCTTCTTGTGCTCAGTCAGTGATGCTATTCTGCATTTAGCTTCTTCTTCTTTTTTCAATATAAAATGGTGATGTATCAATTTGTTGTTTTTTACCATGCTACAAACATGGGAAGCATTGTACGCCCAGTTTTTTAGTTCTGCTTTGCAACCACATATGCCTTACTTTTGTGTGGATTTTGCTTGTGCTAATGTTGTATTTGGACTATTCTGGTTCTGTACAGGAAAAATTAAGTGAAAGCAACGATGCTAAAGAATGCTGTTCTCAGTCAGGGAGCAAAGATGATATCCCTGAGGAGATACTTTTTAATCCTAATGCTTTCACTGACTTCAAGTTGGCTGGGAATAAAGAGGCATGGATTTTGCATATTTTGTCCTTCAGTCAGATAATTGTGTGATTCCTATTTCCTAATTCATTGTGCCCTACACTAACTTGACCAGGACATAGCTGCTGATGAAGAACTTGTGAAGAAAGTTAGTTTGTATCTTAAAGATGTTGTGCTTCCAAAGTTTGTACATGACCTCTGCACGCTTGAAGTCTCACCCATGGATGGGCAGACTTTAACTGAAGCACTTCATGCCCATGGGATTAATTTACGTTATCTTGGAAAAGTAAGAAGCTCTTTATGGTTTTTTTTTTTTTTTGACAATTTTCTGATTAATAATAATCTTATGTATCCTTAAATTATGTGTTTTTTTGGTAGTATGAAGCCCCTGTAAGTAATTATTATTAGTATTATTATTACTGATACAACTATATCACTACCACTAATTTATTCAAGGTGTTTTAATCTCCTCCAGGTTGCTGAGGGAACTAGGCATTTCCCTCATTTATGGGATCTTTGTTCTAATGAAGTTGTCGTTAGGTCCGCTAAACACATTTTCAAGGTGATCTGCATCTGCTAGTGTTTGACATATCATTGCCATTTTCACGGTTTTTTTAATATTTATTTAATTTCTCGTTTAAATCTCTATTTTGTTAGCCTGCTGTAAGGTTACGTTGCAACTTATTTTCATTTTGAACCTTGGAGAACTGTGGTATTTGGTTAGCTTTTCTAATAAAGTATACTAATAGTAGAACTATGGAATGATCTTTGTTTTCCTTGCTGTTTGTATATCATCATTTGTTCTTATTTCTTTTGTTCTGTTGGTTCAATATCAGTTATTAACAGTATCTGTTGGACTTGCAGGATGTCATGAGAGATTCAGAAGACCATGACCTCGCAAGTGCCATCTCACATTTTTTTAACTGTTTCTTTGGAAACATCCAAACTACATCAAACAAAGTTGGCACAAATTCTGTGCATTCTAGAAATCAAAAGAAGGTAAACAATGTGGTACTCGGGTCATTTGTCATTTGTGACTTTGTGTTATCTAAGACAATGTGATACGATATTATTTTGGGCTGTTTGTCTGATAGAGGGGTATACATTCTATTATGCTTTAATAATATCCCTTTTCTGGTGTGTGCAAGTATGGAAATGCTGGAAACCTTTGTGAGTTTTATCTAATCGGGTTATCAAATCTCTGGTGTAGTGTTTTGCTTTAAGCTGTACTAAGACTAAACATATTCTCCAGGATCATCATTCTTCAGGGAAGTTTTCCAAGGGACAGGCAAAGAAGAAAAGTGCGGCGTCTGCAGGAAAGAAGCAATCTTCATATATGAATGTCACGTCTGATAGTTTGTGGTCTGACATCAAAGAATTTTCAAAACAAAAATATCAGGTATTAAGTAATTAAAAATTTGCACAGGTTCATGTCTATTACTTCCATTTGTAATCAGATTCTAATTGATAATTTTTCAGTTTGAATTGCCTGACGATGCAAGATTACGGGTAAAGAAAATTCCAGTTTTACGCAATCTTTGCCTGAAGGTACCTCATGATTATCTCATTAACTGTTCATCTGAATTTTCTTTCTTATTGCTATTCAATGTTGCACTTCTATCAATGGATAAGACAACCATGGTTAATAATTTATATTGCTTATGCTTCTATTGACTGTGGTATTCTTTAACAGGTTGGAGTAACCGTTGCAACTCGAAAATATGATCTTGATGCTGTCACACCTTTTCAAGCAACTGATATTTTGAATCTTCAACCGGTGGTGAAGCATTCTATCCCTATCAGTTCGGAAGCAAAGGATCTGGTGGAAACAGGAAAAGCTCAATTAGCTGAGGTATGAACAGTTCTAGGCAACATTATGTAGTGTGACTTTCGTGTTTGGGAAGGAAATGAAATTCATGAGACTTGTAGGAAAAATAATTTAGTGAAGATTAATATATTATATTCTTAGAACCTTTGCTATTTATTTTCAGGGTTTGCTTAATGAGGCCTATTTATTGTTTTCTGAAGCATTCACAATACTTCAGCAGGTATAGTTGTTAACTGATTGACTATTGTGATTAAATTCATTATCGATTAGCACAAATTAGCCCGGTTTCTACACAATGTGCAGGTTACTGGTCCAATGCATAGGGAAGTTGCCAACTGTTGTCGGTAATTGTTATTTGCTTTACCAACTCATTTCTCTAGCATTACAAATATTTTTTTTACCTCAGTTAGTTTGTGTCTTTACAATTTTTTTCTTTATCTTACCCCCATCAGTTTTGCATTACAGATATCTAGCTATGGTTCTGTACCACGCTGGTGATATGGCAGGTGCAATAGTGCAACAGCACAAGGAACTTATCATTAATGAACGCTGCCTTGGACTGGATCACCCGGACACTGCTCACAGGCAGGAACTCTTTTCCTCTGAACTTCTATTTGTCCATTAAGATGCTTCTTTGAAGGCCACGGCATTTATATACCTCGACTGATCATTATGTTACTGTTCTTGACGACAGCTATGGAAATATGGCTCTTTTCTACCATGGGCTCAGCCAAACGGAACTTGCGTTGCGGCACATGTCAAGGGCTTTACTTCTGCTCGGGTTGTCTTCTGGTCCCGATCATCCTGATGTTGCTGCAACTTTTATAAATGTTGCGATGATGTACCAAGATATTGGAAAGATGGATACTGCTCTTCGATACCTGCAAGAAGCCTTGAAAAAGAATGAGAGACTCCTAGGAGAAGATCATATTCAAACTGCTGTCTGCTATCACGCACTGGCAATCGCCTTTAATTGTATAAGTGGTTATAAGGTGTCCCGCCAGGTATATTTTTGAGCGTTTTATTTTTCCCTGTATTTCGGGAATTATTATCGATTATAACGAATTTTTGAAAACAAAAAATCCATTTTATCAACAGCATGAGCAGAAGACATATGATATTTTAGTGAAACAACTTGGAGAGGACGATCCAAGGACAAAGGATTCTCTGAATTGGTTGAACACATTTAAGATGCGTGAGTTACAGGTATTGCTACCGTTCACTTATAAAATACCTTCATTTAGAATTTGTGGGTCTGTTGTCTTCAAACATTTGTTCATCCATGGTGTTAAATGCATTTTTCACAGTTGAATGCTCAAAAGCAGAGGGGTCAAGCTTTAAATGAGACTTCAGCTCACAAGGCTTATGACATTTTGAAGGTACGTTTCATTTTTATGAAAATGTTTTACCCTCGACTTTTCCCTATGTTGGTTTAGTCCTCGGTATAATATTGGACTCTCTAGTATGATTCTTTCATTTTGTTCATTCTGAATTTTTTAGCTCCAAACTTCTGAATTGATTTACAGGCCAATCCTAGTATATTACAAGCTTTTCAAGCTGCCACTGGTGGTGCTGGGTTAGCTGGTGTGAATCAATCTCTAAATGCTGCCATGCTCGGTGAAGCCTTGCCCCGAGGAAGAGGAGTCGATGAAAGAGCTGCCCGTGCAGCTGCAGAAGTTCGGAAGAAAGCTGCTGCAAAGGGTCTTCTACTACGTCCTAATGCTGGTGCCGTGCAGGGTTTGGCCCCACTTTCTCAGATACTAAACGTAATAAACCCCGGGATCACACCTGATGCTGTAAATAGGGTTGAAACTGATGGAGCAAATAAAGAAGCAAACGAGCACTCCACAACCACAAATACACCTGCCGATGCCCAAGGGGATGACAACTCCAAACCCGAGCAACCAGATGAGGCACCAGTCGGATTAGGCAGCGGTTTGGCATCACTCAATGCCAAGAAGCAGAAGTCTAAACCCAAGGTCACATCCTGAAACTTACTTCAGAATATTCTAGCAGTAGCTACAATTTGATTGGTATCACCACACGTGAAACTTAGTATACTTTCTCCATTCATCCTGCACCCTGGTATTAGAGATGCAGCCCCAATAAGCGATGCAAAAAGTTGCATCTTGTGCGTTTTAACTTGAGATTGTTTTTCGAGTCGAAAATATGCACTAGTCAGGTGGTGCAGCAGCTTCTTTCTTTTTTGGGGGAAAGTGTTGGTGGGGGGTGGTGTTTGTTTCAATTTCTCTGCATTTTGATGTCTTGAAAATTTTGATGCCCTCCCCTTGGAGTTCAATTTAACTTTGTGGCTTGTTTCTTATTTCTATTCTTTAAATTTTACCTGTAATAAATTTTGCCGTATATTCACTAATTATTTTTATTATTCCATAAAATTTTATTTATGTTTTGTGTATCTATGGATGGATCTTTGTCTTTAGATGGCAATGCAAAGATTCATGGACAAGACATTACATTATTATGGTAATGGATTGACGTTGTCTAGGTGATGGCTGCTTTATGTCTTTACAGCTCCATGTTGATTAAAGTGGTGACAGGTTCTTGCGTTGCCAGTAATGATTCATATTTAACAAATATATCCTACTCTAAGCTCTAAGTGATTTTGTTAGGATATCGATTTGTAGAACTGACAAAGTTTGGTTTTAATATACCTTGACACAATTTTCTCCCTAATGAAGTAGCAATCAATCTCGATGTGTTTGGTCTTTTCATGATAAACTGAATTTGAGGCGATGTGTAGAGCTACTTGGTTGTCACATATCAGTGTCATTTAAGTAACATTGATACATTGCAACTCTTGTAGTAAGTGCTTTAGGCACATGAGCGAACACATAGCAAGGGTCATGGCAACAACATCTTGCTTCTTACTTTTCCAAAATATTAGATTACCACTAATAATGAGTACACAATAACCTGAAGTGGAGTACTTGTCAAACGATACTATGTTGTGAGGGTGTTAAGCAATTAGCTGATAACTTATTGTGTTAGTCGTTTTGACCAATTGATAATATCAATTATCAATTATTTGTATAATAAAATTGTTTGGTAAATTAAATATTAGCTATTAGTTGATTATATGTAAAAAGATATATAATGACATAAGTATATTGTATTATTTACTTAATTTTTTAAATTACATTTACGTTTATTATTAATGTTATTGTTATTGTTATTAATTATTTTTTGTTTTACTATTAATAATGTTGTAATTATAAGGAAATACTTTTTATTATTAACAATGTGACTAATACTTTTAGTGGAGTATACATTTTATTTTTAATTCACTATGCTTTGTGTACATCTTTGATCTTTGCAACTTTTTTTTTTTTTTTTTTTTTTTTTTTTTTTT